>NW_016814799.1:442174-486058 GCF_001698545.2 Rhinopithecus bieti | reverse complement strand
CTGCATCCATGTCCCTAAAAAGGACACAAACTCATCCTTTTTTATGGCTGCATAGTATTCCATGGTATATATGTGCCACATTTTCTTAATCCAGTCTGTCACTGATGGACATTTGGGTTGATTCCAAGTCTTTGCTCTTGTGAAGAGTGCTAAGGCATATTTTTAAAAAATAAATTGTTCATATTAAAAAGACATACTTACAAGCATGAAACAACACTATGTAGTTTCTACCTAGAAAAAGATCTATTAAGAAAATGTAGTAAACTGATTAGGAGAGACTGGGATGATTTGAGATTAAGGCTAGTGGTGAAAGCCAGGGGCGGTGGCTCATGCCTGTAATCCCAGCACTTTGGGAGGATGACGTGGGCGAATCACTCGAGGCCAGGAGTTTAAAACCAGCCAGGCCAACATGGTGAAACCCCATCCCTACTAAAAATACAAAAAAAAAAAAAATTAGCTTGGCATGGTGGTGTGCACCTGTAATCCCAGCTAATCAGGAAGCTGAGGCATGAGAATCACTCAAACCCAGGAGGTGGAGGTTGCCCTGAGCCAAGATTGTGCCTGGGCAACAAAGCGAGACCCTATCAAAAAAAAAAAAAAAAAGAAAAGTAGTGGTGAAAGGAGAGTTTAGCCTTACATATAATATTTTCAATTTTACAAAAAAACTGTGTTCATGTTATTTATATAGCTCAAATTTAAGTCCTTTTTAACAGTCACAATATTAAGTGGTACTTTAAAAGCATTGACTTCTTGCATTGCTTATTTAACTAAACCCCAATATTGTCCTGAAAATCAGCTATTTTTATGAGAGTTATTTAGTCCTGAGGTTCTGTTCTAAAGGAGCAGTGGGAAGAAAGAGGATAAACAAGCTAGAATTTGAATTAAACTTCAACATGGAATAAAACACCAACTTCCTTCCTTCTCCACCCTCTCTTGGACCTGAGCCCACCACTGTACTTCTCAGCGGCCACCCTACCCACCCTGAGAGACATAGAATTTTAGAACCACAAAGCACCTTACAAAACCTTTGCTTCGACCCCTGATGTTTAGGTGAGAGTGCTGGTTTGCTCAAGTTAGAATCTGTTGTTCCTGTTGACTTGTCCTTTTCTCTATAACCTCATTTTATAACCCTCTTTTGGGAGTGAAATGGAGTTGGGCTCAGTCTTTTCTGTTCAACTGGACAGAACTCCTCTCACTAATTTCAACAGAGAAAACTGGTGCTTTTTCAGAGTTGTTTACTTCCATTCTCTGGGGAATTAGTTTGTTTAAATGTGCTTTGAAGATTCCAGTTCTACAGAACTCAATTTCTTTAGTTTATCTCTCTTTAACTCTCAACCACTCTCCCTCTCTCACTCTTTCTTTCTTTCTCATCTTTGCTTTATTTTTGTCTCCAAATCTCTCTGCTGTTCTCTGTCTCCATGTATTTCTGTCCCTTTTCAACCTTATTCCTTCTGGCATGAGCATGTTCTATTTGTTTTTTGGAAAGATGTTCTACAAAGTAAATTTTTGTGTGATAAATTTTAGCAATACTTTACTAACTAAAAAAAAAATCAACCAAAAAAAGTTAAGACCAGAAGGTAGATTCAGTTTTAATGAAGTGTTCTTCTTTTACCTTGTTTTATGTTGTTCCTTTTATCTCTTCATCAAGGAAACTGTATTTCGTCAAGCCTCGGAGTATAATAAATAACTTACAAGGATGCACAGTTGTACATTACTCTCTTGACAGGGTGACTCAACACTGATAGGTATTATCTACATTCTTTAAATGGTTCCCTGCAGGACTAAGCCCTGTGCACATACAGAAATACAAAAGTACACAGGATAAAATGTCTGGAGGTGACTAATCTGGCCCATTGTTATCTCCTTGCAACAAGAGTTTGCTTATGAAATTCAAGTACTTTCAAAATGGCACAAGCAACTGAGGAACACATGTCAACGCTCTGTGATCTGGAGCCTTCCAGGGTAGCTCAGTAAACAGCGCATCTCTCCAAGTAAGCTTCTGGGCATTGTAGCCCTTTATGGGCTCCAAGAAGAAATGGTGGTCAAGCTGGCTGGGAGAGGCACACACTGTACTGAAGCTGTGGCTTCCTAGCCTGCTTAAGAAACCTTTTTGCCAAGTGCATTTCCAAAGAGGGAATTCCATAAAGGGACATTTCTCAGGTACTGAATCCTTTGAACTTGAGCCTTTTGGCATTTTCATTTACATCTGCTTAAACAGACACATGACTAGCATTTATCAGTCTAGCACTTGCTGGGGCATTCTTCCTTCTAAACCGTAAAAGGAAACTCTGATAAAATTTTGATTTTTTTAATACCTAACAAGCTGTGACCTGTACAAAGCTCAGAGTTCTGGCAGAAATATAAAATCAATTGAGTTTCATCTAAACCATTCTTTGCCTTTTGAGACCCTTTGATCAATCTCAGATGGAAATTCTTCAGTCCCACAGAAGCTTCGGAGGGCAACAGTATGCTTTGATTTTTGACTTTATCATGTAATTGGGGCAGCATTTTTATTGACAGGTTGTTCACTAGATCGGTGGGTTTATTAATCTGTTTTCCTAAGCAAGTAACTTGACAGGACTTCATTTAAAAGTGATTGTAGTGTCTGCAACTGGGCTCACCTTGGGCAGAGATCATAGGTTACTGAAGTCGACATTGTCTTATAAAGACCCCATACAAACAGGACAACAATCCAATCAAGATGGGAAAATTGGGGAATTTAACATGGCTACCATCTTCTCATTTTTGAATGACTGCAACTGTCATCTTTGCTTGCAGAAGGGGAGGGAAGAAGATTAATCCACTCTCCATACTCCAGCAAGGGTGGTCTTCCTAAAATGCAAATCCTATCATGCTTATACCCTGCATGAAATCCTGGAGTATCTCTCCATTGCTCTCGGTATAAAGACCAAAAGACTCACAATAACATTCAAGATCTTCCAAGCCTTGCCTACCTTTCTAGGCCTATCCTTTGTCCCTCACACTGCAGACTCTGCCATCTGACTACTTGCTATTGAAGGAACTCACCAGTCTCCCTCTTCTTTCTTGGCCTTTAAACATGATCGTCCTTCTGCTTGGAATGCCCTTCCCATGCTCTTCAACTGGCCAAACCTTACTAGCCTTTCAGGGCAGTTTAACTATTACCTCCTTTGCACTTTTCAGGAGTTCATGGCATTTTACCTACCACTTAAAAAATGTCCATCTATCTTTGACCCTAAATCAAACATGCCTTGTGAACAGAAATTGTGTCTTAAATCCCAGTGTTTAACTCTATGGCAATATCCATCATAATACATCACGCATTTTTTTCTCCCTAGTATTTATCCAGCTCTGGAATTATATTGTTTGATGTCTGTCTTCCCAGCCAGGGCAACCTCCCTGACAGCTTGTCTGGACCATTTATAGCACCTAGAACAGTTTGGGGCACACAGTAGGCATTCAATAAATATTTGCTGCCGGGCACGGTGGCTCATGCCTGTAATCCCAGTACTTTGGGAGGCCAAGGCAGGTAGATCACCTGAGGTCAGGAGTTCAAGACCAGACTGGCCAACATGATAAAATCCCATCTTTACAAAAACACAAAAATTAGCTAGGCATGATGGCAAGTGCCTGTAATCCCAGCTACTTGGGAGGCTGAGGCAGAAGAATCACTTTAACCTGGGAGGTGGAAGTTGCAGTGAGCCGAGATGGTGCCATTGCACTCTACCCCAGGTGACAGAGCAAGATTCTGTCTCAATTAAAATAAATAAATAAATAAATAATTTGCTTAATTAATTGTAACTAAAAAGCCTAACACAGGATCCAGCAGTTACTTAGACTTCATCAAATCCAATGAACCGCTGATGGTGAAATGCACTGCAATTTTATATACCATTAAGAAAGGTAAGAAAGGGTGGAAATGCCTCCAAAAAGCATGACATAATGCTTAATGAAACAATGACATTATAATTCTTCTTGGATATATTTTTCTGTTTGGTATAAGAGACATATTTAGTCACAGATATTTATCTTATCTCTTACACATGCATAAAAAGAAAAATATAAACAAAAGTAATTGGTTCAATTTATATGTGTGAGTCTAAATGTGCTGAATTACCTTCCAAACTGAGTGGTCAGTGTCCCTGACTTTCCCACAGTATCCATCTTCCGTGCCACCTAGAGTGTTGGTGCTCACTATTTCTTAAAAGAGTACTCCACTATTATCCCTGGGAGTTTTCATCCAAGCCGCTGACACCCACTATTAAGCAAGTTTGAGGGCTAGTTCCTTATTGATTTTTGCCAAAGGTTAGATGTCAAACAATGGCCCTGATTCATGTGCCTTCCTCAAACATAAAGATCAGTTGACAGAAACACGAAGGGGCTCAGTTATCCAGTTGTGCCATCAAAAAGAATAGCCAACTAGTACATCATGATTGCTTCTAGCTGACAGTATTTGTAAGCCACCTGCAATGTTAAAACTGATCACAATTTTAGAGTTAATAAAATATGACTATGTGTCTGACATATAATCGATTCAACATAATATTAGTGGTATATGCTTAATAAGTATTGTTGAATGAGTGAGATTGACAGAGAGGAAGCACATAGAGAAACAGATCTAGGAAGTTACTCCCCAATGTGTAAATAATTTAATATTCAAACTCTTCTCTTATTGACTGAAAAATACTATGTGCCAAGCACCAATGTTTGGTTTATTGATATATGTTATCTCATTTGATTAAATAATATATACATAATTTCCAGGTGTTATAATCAGTTCCCAAAGTGAAAAACAGATCTACTTTAGGTATTATTCTGTCTCCAGAACTCCACTTTGACCTAGACTGACATCAATATCACAATGAACATTAATTTTCATAATTTTGCAATCAGAAAATATCTTGATAATCATTAAAAGATTGAGTTCAGCATAGTTTTATTGTCAAAAATATTCTATAGTAATTCCAAAAGACTGGTCATCTGTGAATTGTGCACATATTTCTTAATTAAAAATTTTTATTAACTTGAAATTTTCCATATGGTTTCAAAAATCAACTATTAGAGCCAGGTGCAGTGGCTCACACCTGTAATCCCAGATACTTTGGAGGCTGAGGTGGGAGTATTACTTGACCCCAGAAGTTCAAGACCAGCCAGCAACATAGTAAGACCCTGTTTCTAAATAAATAAACAACTTTTAAAGGATCACCTATTAAACTGAAATGCAAGGACCTGTGTTCTTAACTCAAAGATGGGATAAATAGCTAGAAAAATTCATTTCAGTCTTGGATTTGAAAAAGACTGCAATGGTACAAACAATCCCAAAAGGTATCTTAAAACTGTCAAAATAATTATTGAAACAAAATCAAATTTAATTATCTCTAATTTTAAAATACTGTATTAGGCATGCTGTTCAGGACAGGAATTGGGAGACTAGGTGTTATACTCCAAAGGTTAAGAATTGCTCAGTTCAGTAAAACCTCCACCCACATCAATTTAAGTGCAATTCTCATAAAAGCAGGGCTGTGTGTATATATGTGTGTGTATGTGTGTGTGTGTGTGTGTGTGTGTGTGTTTTACCAAAAATACCCAATTATCAAATCAGTGATATTCACAGCTCTTCTGATGATGATCTTTCAGATGATGATTTTCAGATGATGCTCTTTGCTGTTCTAAGTGATGTGTTAATGCTCACTTCCTTTTAGCCACAAAGCCTTGGCCCCACAAGTTGCCTGGAGGCAGCTCTAACCTACATGCAGTCAAATCATCCCAGTCACATCAGTCTCCAGGGTGATTTGAAGTGTGGGTGGTTGACATCTAAGGGATAAGTGGGAGAAAGTTCTGCGGCTGGTCTGACAGTAAGGAGGCTAATTCCTGAAGGGCAGAGAAATAAAATGTCACTCACTCCTATGAGCCCCTGTGGTTTTCAGAGCAGGATCCGTTGTGTTTTCTGCTGCAGTCTTAGTAGGGCAATTAGTGGAGAAGGAAATGGGTGGGAGTTCTGCAAGCTTGCCAATATGTGAATGCACCCAGCAATGAAGACGAGCTTTTAGTTCCCTTCCCTGGTCACTAGTCACAATGTGCATGGTGGTCAGGAGCTCTGTATCCATATGGTGAGAGTGATGCTTTGAGGTTTTGCTTGTTTTTTGCAATATTAGAGTGAGCAGCTGTCAATTGGATTGTCAAGCTAATACACATAGCAGCACGAAAGCCCTGCATTTATAATTAGTTCCCAGTTGAAATGGAATTATCCTTACTAATGACATGAGGGACTGTCTGATTGGGGTTTGAGATTAGAGGCATTTATTTACCTGTATAAAGGTCAATGCAGGAGAAACTTATATGATATGGTTTGGATATTTGTCCCCTCCAAATTTCATGTTGAAACATGACCTCCAATGTTGGAGGTGGGGCTTAGTAGAAGGTATTGAATCATGGGGGCACATCCCTCATGAATGACTTAGTGCCATCCCCTTGGTGATGAGTGAGTTCTTGCTCAGTTAGTTCACATGAGATCTGGTTGTTTAAAAGAGTCTGGAGGCCAAGTGCAATGGCTCACACCTGTAACCCCAGCACTTTCGGAGGCCAAGGCAGGAGGATCACTTGAGTCCAAGAGTTCGAGACCAGCCTGGTCAACATAGTGAGATCCTGTCTCTACAAAAAATTAAAAAGAAATTGGTTGGGCATGGTGGCACCTACCTGTGGTCCCAGTTACTTGGGAGGCTGAGGTGGGAGGATTGCTTGGGCCCAGGAGGTTAAGGCTGCAGTGAACCGTGATTGCACCACTGCATTGCAGCCTGGGTGACAGAGTGGGACCCTGTCTCAAAAAAAAAAAAAAAAAAAAAAAATGTCTACTACCTCCCCCTTCTGTCCCTTGCTCCTGCTCTCACCATGTGATATGCTGGCTTCCCTTTTCACCTTCCATCATGATTGTGAGCTTCCTGAGGCACTCATCAGAAGCCCAGCCAATGTTACTGCTATGCTTCCTGTACAGCCTGCCAAACCGTGAGTGAATTAAACTCCTTTTCTTTATGAATTACCCAGCCTCAGGTATGTCTTTATAGGAATGCAAGAGGGACTAGCACACCATACCTGGGGAGAAGAAGAGAATCCATGGAATCCAGGAGAGAAAAAAAAGCCATGCTCCCAGGGAATCTCTCAGTGGCAGACTTCCAGGCTCCAGTGGCCCATGTTCACCCTGTTGCCGGGGCCAAGATCCACAGCAGGTACAAAGGGCACAGTGACTAGAGACTCACAATATGTTTAGGGCCCATGAACAGATTTTTATTTCTTTAGAAATCAGAAGGAAAAAATAAAGTTTTAGGTCAAAGAACGTGTTTTAATATGTAATGTTAATATATTCACCTTTATTCTAACCTAATCATAAAATATACTTTTTACTTTTTTTCTGAGGAGGAAGTGCCTACTGCTCCTGAAAGTTACCATGCAGCCCTGTCTGTGGTATTAGGTTAACTGATATGATATTGCTGGCAACCAATTGTTTCAGGTCTACGAAACAGTTTTGGTTTACTTACTACATATCTCTTAGACGACCCTTTCCTAGTTTGTAGGAGTCTCAATTCAAGCCAGGTAGAGAAGGTAATCCATTTCTTTCCCTCCCTTTTTCCTTTTCCTCTCTCCTTTTTCTCTATTTCTTTCACCTTTTCCTTCTACGTATTTGCTGGGTGGTGGGTTCTCTCTCTCACTCATTTAATCTTCCCCTCCCCCCCACTCTATCTCCTTTCTCCCCTCTCCTTCTGTCCCTATTTTCTCGGACTTTCTTATGGAACCAGAAGATCAGTCATCTATAGTCCTCTGGGCTCCCCAAAGAGCCTTGAACTGTCACAGGCATGCACTGTGCTCCTTCCACCCTCAATGCTATCTCTACCCTTTTTCTCTGAGTCATAGATGAGTTCCAGAAAAGATCAGAAAGACCAGGTGAACTCAGATCAGGGATATCCTAAAGCTCTCTGGAGTTGGGGCAGGAGACAAGGTCCACAGACAGACTAATTTCTTTCTTTTCTTTTTCATTTTACAAACAGGGTCTCATCTTGTTGCCCAGACTAGAGTGCGGTAGTGCAATCATAGCCCACTGTAACCTCAGACTCTTGGGCTCAAGCAATCTTCCCCACTCAGCCTCCTGAAGATCTGAGACTACAGGCTCACACGATCATGCCTGGCTTATTTAAAAAAAATTTTTTTTAATCGAAACAGGGTCTCACTATGTTACCCAGGCTGGTCTTGAACTCCCGGCCTCAAGTGAGCCTCTTGTTTTGGCCTTCCAAAATGCTGGGATAACAAGCATGAGCCACTGCTCCTGGCAAGACTAATTTCCTAAATTGTTTTGATCCTCCCACACTCTTTCTCTATCTTTAGTTGCTGGGATCTTGACCTGGTAGGGAAAGTGGGGAGGAAGGAGAAAAAAATGATTCTACCCACTTGCTTATCCTTGAAAATTTTTCCCATCTTAATATTTAGTACAAAGATGTTGATGTTAAATTTATTTTTTCCTTTCTGATCCCATCATTGAAAACCCCTGAAGAAATGAATGCCCCCTAGTCTAGCTACATAAATAGGAAATCACCAGATAAATAAGGTAAACAGGGAAATAAGAACCAGGACATAGAGCACATCTGATATAACTTCCCCTATCACTCTAGCACAAATACTAATTAAACCCATTAGGGCCAAACCATAGAGCTGGCTGTCATGGCAATTCTATGGATAGGGTCCTTTCCTCAAGGAACTACATTTAGTGGAGAGAAGTAACGTACATACATGATACAAGAAAATGAACATAAATGAGGAAGGAGGAAGTGCTCAGTGGGGGACTGATAGAAAAGCAGCCAGTATCGAGGCTCCCTCTTGGCAATGAAAAGAGCTTAAAAGCTATTCTGTGGTCACAGATGATGGCGGATTATCCACTCCAGTCTGTGGCCCAATGAGAAGGTTGAGTGACCTCTTAAAAATCCAGCCCAGACGTGTGGTTAAATATTCAGGCTTAAAGAAGTACTGCAGAGCCTGGAGGAAGAGGACACCTTTAGGCCAGGTGAGAAAGAAAGGAATGACTGAACTCTCATCATACAGAGCCGTGAAGGAAGAAGTAGTCAGAGACTCCATGGATTTGGTTCAGGGCTTTCATTTATCGAAGATGTCAAAGAACCTTTGTGTTACAGGCTTTCAGAAATTCTGGGAGAAGGCCAGGCGCAGTGGCTCATGTCTGTAATTCCAGCACTTTGGGAGGCCAAGTCAGGCAGATCACCTAAGGTCAGAAGTTTGAGACCAGCCTGACCAATATGGCAAAACCCCATCTCTACTAAAAATACAAAAAATTATCCAGGTGTGGTGGCACACAGCTGTAATCCCAGTTACTCAGGAGGCTGAGGCAGGAGAATCATTTGAACCCAGGAGGCAGAGGTTGCAGTGAGCTGAGATCATGCCACTACACTTCACTTCATCTAAAAAAAAAAAAGACTGGGAGAAGAAAATGACGAAGGAGGCCATATTATTATCCAGCTTCTAGAGAGAGAGTAACAAAAGCAAAATGGTTAGCTTTGAATTTATAACAAGTCATTAGTGGAACAAGAACTGCAGAGGAGAAGACACAGCATCCATTGTGTGCCAACTTTGTCTGGACTTAAACGATGAATTTGGAAGAGAGAGGTGGAGTTGGGGAGTGGTAAAGCATTAAATAACCAACCATGACTAACCGCTGAGTTTAGCCTGAATGAATTCATTCTGCAAACATAGCTGTCATCAAAACATAGTTTATGCAAGATTCCCAAATGTGCTGCATGTCACAACATATAACTACAAATCCATGCTTTGTCTGCAAGGTCATAATCAACTGTCTGTGTTGTAGCATTTACTATGGTTGGATAACATGTAATGGTCGCCTCAGGTGATTTCAGTTTTTATGAAAGTAGAATAGGGTAAGCATTTTATTCACTGTGTTGTTGAAGGTAGATTTGTGTAGTCAACAGAGTTTTGTGGCTGCTGTTGTTTTTAAGTCAAAGAACATGCTACAACAGAATACGGCTATCTTTTAGTACAAACCCAAACTTTTATTCTAGTTCTATATCCAGCTAGCTACATGAGGCATAATGACTTTATCTTAAAACGAGGCCCCTTCTAGTCTTAGAGTGCTATGATTACCCTATTTGGTTATTGTGAATAGCCTGGTAGGCACTTTTCTCTGAGAAGATAGGGGACCAGCTGAGAAACAATGTAAGACACCATTAAATCTACTTACCACTGAAGGTAGGAAGAAAATTAATGAATTAAGTAAGGACTCTGTGTATTTCTTTTCTACTCTTTTCCTTGTCCACTAATCCTAGCTTTCAAAAAAAGCAGGGGGCGGGGAATATGTAAAATCAACTACTATAAAGGGGTGAGCCATAGGATATTCAAACCTGGTACTTCTCCACTGAGCCCATACACCAAAAAAGGCATAAAGATAGAAGGTTTGACCCATGTTTGTGGTATTTTGAAAATGGGCCATGTATTTAAGAATTACCAAATTATAAACATTAGCTATATATTAGAGCTTGGTTTAGACCAGGGTTTCTCAGCCTCAGTACTACTGACATTTAAACTGTATAATTCTTTGCTGTAGGGAGTTGTGCTGTGCATTGTAGGATGTTTAGCAGAATCCCTGGACACTTCTCACTAGATGTCAATAGCAAACTGCCCCACCTTCTAATTTTGGTAATCAAAAATGTCCTCAGGCATTACCAATGTCTTCTGGGTGGTAAAGTCACCGTCCTTTAAGAACCACTGGTCTAGACAAAATGATGAGGGATATTATGATGTTTTATTTTGAAGTGTCTGTCCCTGCCATCTTTCCAGCCTCCTGCCTTGGGCATTTCTTTATTCATTTATTTAAGAGATGTTTATTAAATAACGACTACATGCCAGGCACTGTGCTAGGAGATGAGGATACAGTAGTGAAAAAGAGAATGGTCCCTAATCATGGAGTTTACAATTTCATAGGGGAGACAATGTGAAACAAATAATTCTAAATAATACAGCATACAAAACAGAAATACAGGTCACCTGCACACACAATTATAACCACTGTTTCCCCTAATCCTATTAATATTATAGTAGATGGCTTAAGAAGGAATTAGTTTACAAGAGAATGATAGTAATAGAAGGGTAGAACGACACAATTTTGAAAACTAGGATGTAGATGGAGGAACTAGAGTGCAATATTATAATGAGAAACATATACTTGATCATTGCCTCATTTTCTATCACATAGCTCAGAAAACTCTCAGAATCTCTGAAGTAATATGTGCCTTTTTGTATTCCACTGAGGTGACTAATGGCTGGGGGCTCTTAGAAAGTCTCAAGATAGGGGATAGTTGCCAGCGGAACCAATCAAGTGATAAGAGGAGCTGAAGGTTGAGTTAATCACCAGTGGTCAATGATTTAATCAATCATGTCAACATAGTGAAGCCTTTATAAAACCCCAAAGGGACAAGGTTTGGAGAGCTTCCAGGTTGCTGAACATGTAGAGGGTGGTGAACCCAGAAAGGGCATGGAAGCTCTGCACCTATTCCTCTATATTTTGCCCTATGCATCACTTCCATCTGGTTGTTCCTGAGTTGTATCCTCTTAGAATAAATCAGCAATAGTAAGTAAAGTGTTTCCCTGAGTTCTATGAGCCATTCTAGCAAAGGATCAAGCTGAAGGAGGGGATTATGGGAACCTCTGATCTTTAGCCAAATTGGACAGAAGTTGTGGGTAACTTGAGGAACTACTTGCAACTGATATCTGAAGTGGGGAAGGAGTCTTGTGGGACGGAACCCCTAACCTATGGGATCTTAGCTAATTCCTGTTAGTGTCAGAATTGAATTGAACTGTAGAACACTCAGGTGGTGTCAGAGAATTAGTCAGTGCAAGAAAAAACTAACACATCTATTGTGTTGAGGGTTGAGAGTATAGTAGGTAAAAACAATTTATTTGGTTTTTTCCCCTATATTGATAGAGGAACCTACAACAAAACATATCGTGATGAGATTTCACAACACTGGGGTCAAAGAGGTAAACCTAAAACTTCCATAGAGGAAAACAAAACAAAACAAAAGCTTGGATCACATACAAAGGTATATGGATCAGAATGGTATCAGATGTCTTATCAGCAACACTTGAAGCTGGAAGATGACAGAACAATACCTTCAACGTTCTGAAGAAAAATTCTAATAATCAAGAATTCTATATCCATACAAACTATTAAATAAGTGATAAATAGAAGACATTTCAAGACATTCAAGGTCTCAAATGATTTTCTATATGTTGCAGCTTTATGTGGCTTCATAAAAAAAGATCTCAAAACTTAGTGACTTGGAGCAGCTATATCTTTCGATTCCAAGAATTTGGATGGAGCACAGAGGAGACAGATTATCTCTATTTTTCAGTGTCTATTATCTCAGATGGGTGAGTTGAACAGCTTGGGGGTTGCTGAGCATTTCTCTCTTTCCACATAGCTTTTCACAGGTTTAGTTTGGGCTTTCTCACAGCTGGACTACTTCAGATTAATTGGACTTTTTACATGGTTCCAAGACAAGACAGAAATTGTGAGTCCTCTTAAAGGCTGAGACTAGAATTGACATGGTGCCATTTCCGTCATACTGTATTAGTCAAAGCAGTCACAAGCCAGTCCAAATTCAAGGGAAAGGGAAATATATACCCCTCTCAATGGGAAGAATGTCAAATAATTTGCCACATCATATATCCCTTCTCAGGAAGCTCCCAGAAGATGCACTCTACTAAAATGGCCAAGAAAGAGGAAAACAGAAAAAGATGGCTGATTAGATGCAGCTAGTACACACCTCCTCCACAGACGGGAACCAAAATAGCAAGTAATATTCACAGTTTAAAAAGCTCATCTAAGAACACTGGGATTTAACAGAGATGTGAAGAGAAGCACCAAAAGCAAGTAAGAAGAGGGAAGCAAGGCCACTTCCTTAGCCAGGATTGGCTTAGAGCAGGGAGAAGCTCCTAGGAAAAGAATAAAAGAGAGACTCCCCATCTAGTCCCCGCAGGGTTCAACTCTCCCACCAGTTTTTACACTATTAGCTATGGGAGGATGCCTTGATCTATGTGGGCCCAAAAACTAACAGAGATCTGACTAGAGATTGAACAAGAGACATTGCTCCAGAGAATGAACTCACAAAGAGTCCCACAGGCATCTGAACTCTGCACAGCTGCAGCTTGGTGCCATCCTGAGAGCTAAACCCCAAAAGGACCACATACTGCCCTAGAACTGCTACTGTCACTGGCACCACCAAACCAAGGAGGGAGAGGGGAGGCCAAGCACCTCCATGCACCTTAAGGACAAATCCCACCATCGCTGCTGTGGGCTGTTGCAGGGCCAAGGCAAACTGCACTCCTCATAGCTTCCTCTCTGCACTGCTCCGGCTGAGAGGGCCCTACCCTCCCCAGTGTCAGGCCCATGGCTGGTGCCATTCTGAGAGTCTGGCCTCTAAAGGTCTGCATCCTGCTCTAGGGCCAGGGCTAATGGTCCCACTGCCACCATCAGGCAAAGGAGAAAGGGGAGGCTGGGTGCTCCTCTGCACCCCTAGGACAAATCCCATTGCTGCTTGTGTAGGCTGCAGTGGGACCAAGCCATAATAAGCAATCTACTCACAGCTACCTGCCTATGCTGCTTCAGCTGAGAAGGACCCTGCCCTCCCCAGTGGCAAGCCCATAGCTGGTGCCATTCAGAGAATCTATCCTCCAAAGGTCTGCATAATGACTTAGGGCTGGGGATGACCCTGTCCCTGTACCACCAGGCCAAGGAAGGAGGGAGAGGGGAAGCACAGGCACTTTCATGTGCTTCGAGGACAAATCCCACCTCTGCTCCTGCAGGCTTCTATGGGACTAAGGTATGAGTAAACTGTATTCTCCAGCCACCTGCCTATACTGCTCCAGCTGAGAGAGGCCCCACCCTCCCTGTAGGCAAACCTACAGTACAGCAACTGCTGCCCACATTTCAGTATTACCCTGGTAGCCTGGGGATCACCCCCACCCCTGGCCATCACAGTCAGCACCTGAATGTATTACTGGGGGCATGAGTACAAGTCTTCTATCCTAGTCTCCTCCCCCAACTACCCTCCTGAACCCAATAACACTGGTGACAGCACAAGCTGCCTTGAAGTCAAAGAACAGGCATGCTAAGCTCACTGCTGCCACCACTGAGACCTGGTGACTGGTCCATGGCATCCTACTCCCCAGCAAAACTTCACCACAGTCTCAAATAATAACCACATCTTAAGCCACTGAGTAAATCACAGATACCACTGATACTGTTTATAGCCAAAGAAGTCATATAGAAATTACAATACTGCATGCTCCAAAAAGAAAAGCCAAAATGCCCTACCCAACCAACAACATTATATACACCTTCAGGAGAAAGTCCTTCCCTAAGAAAGCAATTTCAAAAAATTGGAAGAAGCAATAGTTACACCAGATACACAAATATCAATGTAAAAAAGCAAGGAAAAATGAAACCTCATAAGGAGCAAAATTATTCTCCTGCAACATATCCCAATCAAAAAGAAACTTATAGGCTGGGCTCAGGGCTCATGCCTGTAATCCCAACACTTTGGTAGGCCAAGGCCAGTGGATCATATGAGGCCAGAAGTTCGAGACCAGCCTGGCCAACATGGTGAAATCCCACCTCTACTAAAAATTAAAAAAAAAAAAAAATTGCTGGGCATGGTGGCAGGCGCCTGTAATTCCAGCTACTTGGGAGGCTGAGGCAGGAAGAACTGCTTGAATCTGGGAGGTAGAGGTTGCAGTGAGCCAAGATCACACCACTGCACCCCAGCCTGGGCAACAGAATGACATCTCAAAAATAAATAAATTTATAAAATTCCAGATAAAGAATTCAAAATACTGATTTTAAAGAAGTTCAGTGAGATACAAGAGAATTCTTGGAGAAGTCAGATAAACAGTTCAGAATATGAATCAGAAATTTACTAAAGACATAGACATTTTAAAAAGAACCAAACAGAAATTCTGGAAGTAAATAATTCATTTAATGAAATACAAAATACATTTAAAAACTTCATCAATTGACTAGATCGAGTAGAAGAAAGAATATCAGAAACTGAAGATGGGTCTTTTGAAATAATTCAGTAAGATAAAAATAAAGAAAACAAACATAAGGAGTAAAGCCTTTGTGATGTTTGGGACATGTAAAGAGACCAAATCTACAAATTGTTGATATCCCCAAGGGCAAATAAAAAAATGAAAGAATTAGAAAATCTATTTAACAAAATAATAGATGACAACTCCCCAAGTCTAGCAAGAGGTTTAGACATTCAGATACAGGAAATTCAGCAATCCCAGGATGACACAATACAAAAAATTCTTCTCCACAGCACATTATAGTCAGACTGTCTAATGTTAAGGATAAAGAGCAAATCCTAAAAACAGCAAATGTATCTAGTTACCTTTAAAGGAAACTCCATCAGAGCAACAGTGGATTTCTCACCAGAAACCTTAAAGGCCAGAAGAGAATGGGATGATACATTCAAAGTGCTAAAAAAACAAAAAACAAACAAACAAAAAAAAAAACCTGCTAGCCAAGAATATTAGATCCAGCAAAACTACCCTTCATAAATGAAGAAGAAATAGTCTTTCCTAGACAAGCAAATGCTGAGGGAATTCATTACCACTTGACCAACTCTACAAAAATGCCCAAGGCCATCCTAAACCTGGAAGCAAAAGAATGTCATTTGCCATCATGAATACACATCAAACTGTAAAACTCATTGGTAAAACAATCACACAGTGGAGGAAAGGACTCATGGTACCATGACAGAAACCCACCAAACTACAATGACCGACAATAACAGGAAAAAATTAAAAAAGAATACGTTGAAAACCAGAAAACAATTAGTAATATGACAGGAACAAAGCCTCACATATCAATAGTAACTTTGAATGTAAATGGATCAAATTATCCAATTAAAAGATACAGAATGGTTGAACTGATATTTTTTAAATGATTCAGCTATATGCTGCTTTTGAGGAATTCATCTTACTAGTAAAGACGTATAGACTGAAAGCAAAGGGATGAAAAAAGACATTCCATGCAAATGGAAACCAAAAGTGAGTGGGTGTAGCTATATCCAATAAAACAGACTTTAAATCAAGAAGAGTTAAAGAAAAGAAAGGACAAAGATGATAATTATATATTAATGAAAAGTCAATCCAGCAAGAGAATATAACAATTCTAAACATATATGCACCCAAGTCTGGAACATCCAGATTCATAAAGCAAATATTCCTATATCTAAAGAGAGAGATAGACTATAGTACAGTAATAGTGGGGGATTTCCCAACACCACACTCTCAGCATTACACAGCTCATCTAGACAGAAAATTGACACACACAAAAATTGAATTTAAAGTAGGTTTTATTTAGTCATTTACAGAACATTCTATCCAACAACTGCCAAATACACATTCTGCTCATTAGCACATGGAACACTCTCCAAGACAGACTATATGTTAGGCCACAAAACAAGTCTCAGAAAATTTTTAAAAATCAAAATCATATCAAGTATTGTCTAAAATCACAATAGAATAAAGTTAAAAATCAATACTAAGAGAAACTCGCAAAACTAGACAAATACAAGGACATTAAACAACATGTTTTTGAATGACCATGGAGCCAATGAGGAAATTAAAACAGAAATCAAAAAATTTCTTGAAAAAATGAAAATAAAACATACCAAAACCTGTGGAATACAGCAAAAGCAGTGCTAACAGGGAAGTTTATAGGAATAAATGCTTACACCAAAAAAGCAGAAAAATTACAAATGAGCATTCTAATAATGCACCTTGAGGAATTAGAAAACCAAGAACAAATTAAATCAAAAATTAGCAGAAGAAAAGAAATAATAAAGATTGGAACAGAACTAAATGAAATAGAGACTTAAAAAAATACTAAAGATCAACAAAATGAAATGTTGGTTCTTCAAAAAGATAAACAATATTGACAAACCACTAGCTAGACTAACCAAGAAGAAAGAAGATCCAAATAAACAAAATCAGAAATGAAAAGGGAAACATTACAACTGACATCACAGAAATACAAAAGATCATCATAGACTATGATGAATAATTATAAACTGACAAACTGGAAAACCTAAAGATATAGATAAATTCCTGAAAACATGCAACCTACCCAGATTGAATCATGAAGAAATAGAATACCTCAACAAACCAATAACGGGTAGTAAGATTGATTAAGTAAGACAACAACAACAAAAAGCCCAGGACCAGATAGATTCACAGCTGAATTCTACCAAATGTGCAAAGCACTAATATGAATCTTCTTGAAGTTATTTTAAAAAATCAGAGAGGAGGGAATTCTTCCTAACTCATCTACGAGGTCAGCATCACTCTAATATCAAAACCACAAGACACAACAAAAAAGAAAACTACAGACCAATATCTCTGATGAACATAGACACAAAAATCCTCAACAAAATACTAGCAAACCAAATCCAATAGCACATCAAAAAGATAATACCCCTGGGCCTGGCAGCTTGTATTATCTTTTTGATATGCTGTTGGATTTGCTATGGGATTATCACATTTGTAACCCCAGCACTTTCGGAGGCCAAGGTGAGGTGGTAGGATTACTTGAGCCCAGGAGTTCAAGATCAGTCTGGGCAACATAGTGAGACCCCATCTCTACAAAAAATACAAAAATTAGTCAGGTGTGTTGGCATCCACCTGTAGTCCCAGCTATTCAGGAGGCTGACATGGGAGGATTGCTGGATCCCAGGAGGTTGAGGCTGCAATAAACTAAGATCACACCACTGCACTCCAGCCTGTGTAACATAAGGAGATCCTGTCTCAAACAAACAAACAAACAAATAAAAAACAAAAGATAATATACCATGATCAAGTGAGATTTATACCAGGGATACAAGAAAGGTTCAACATATACAAGTCAGTAAACATGATATATCATGTCAAAAGAATGAAGGACAAAAACCACATAATCATCTCAATAGCTCAGAAAAATCATTTGATACAATTCAACATGGCTGCATGATTTTAAAAAAATCTCTCAAGAAACTATGTATAGAAGGAACATACCACAAAATAAGAAAGGCCACATGCAGCAAACCCAAGACTAACATCATACTGAATGTGGAAAAGTTGAAGGCCTTTCCTCTAAGAACTAGAACAAGACAAGGATGCTCACTTTCACCACTCCTGTTCAACACAGTGCCAGAAGTCCTAGCCAGAGCAATCAGATAAGTGAAAAAAAAATAAATAGCGTCCAAAATGGAAAACAGGAAGTTAAATTGTCCTTCTTTGCTATTGATATGATATATCTAGAAAAACCTAGCCTACACACACACACACACACAAACACATACACACACACACACACACACACACCCCTCTTAAATTTGATTAATGAATTCAGTAAAGCTGCAGGATGCAAAATCAATGCCCGAAAATCAGTGTTATTTCTATAAATCAATAACAATCTAGCCAAGAAAGAAATCAAGAAGGCATTCCCATTTACAATAGTTACAAAAAACATACAAAGAAACAAAAACCTAGGAATATATTTAACCAAAGAGGTGAAAGATCTCTACAAGGAAAACTGCAAAACACTGATAAAAGAAATTGAAGATAATACAAACAAATGAAAAAACATCTCAAGCTCATGGATCAGAATTAAAATTGTTAAAATGACCATATGGACCAAAGCAAT
Source organism: Rhinopithecus bieti (assembly GCF_001698545.2). Taxonomy (NCBI): domain Eukaryota; kingdom Metazoa; phylum Chordata; class Mammalia; order Primates; family Cercopithecidae; genus Rhinopithecus; species Rhinopithecus bieti. The sequence continues at coordinate 467,322 of NW_016814799.1, read as the reverse complement.
CTACAGATTCAACGCAATTTTAATGAAAATGTCACATTATTTTTCACAGAACTAGAAAAAATAACCCTAAAATGCATGTGGAATCAAAAAAGAACCCAAGAGCCAAAGTAATCCTGAGCAAAATGAACAAAGTTGGAAGCATCATATTGCCTGACTTCAAAATATACCACAAGGCTATAATACCTCAAACAGCATCATACTGGTATAAAAATAGGCATATAGACCGATGGAACAGAACAGAGAACCCAAAAATAAGGTCACATATTTACAGTCAACTGATGTTTGACAAAGACACCAAGAACTCTTATCGGAGAAAGGACAATCTCTTAAATAAATGGTGCTGGAAAAATAGGATAGCCACATTCAGAAGAATGAAACTGGACCCCTATTTCTCATCATATACAAAAATCAACTTGAAGTTGATTAAAGACTTAAGCACAAGCTCTAAAACTGTAAAAATACTAGAAGAAAACCTAGGGAAAACTCTCCTGGGCATTGGTCTAGGCAAAGAATGTATGATGAAGACTTCAAAAGCATAGATAACAGAAATAAAAACAGACAAATGGGACTTAATTAAGCAAGAAAAAAAGCTTCTGCACAAAAAAGAAATAATTAACAAAGTGAAGAGACACTCTGTTGCATTGAAGAGAACATTTGCAAACTTCATCCAACAGGGGACTAATATGCAGAATACACAAGGAACTCAAACAACTCAACAGGAAAAAAAGGCAACAAATAATTCCATTAAATAGTGGGGGAGGCTGGGTGCAGTGGCTTACACCTGTAATTGCAGCACCTTGGGAGGCCAAGGTAGGCAGATCATGAGGTCAAGAGATCGAGACCATCCTGGCCAACACAGTGAAATCCCGTCTCTACTAAAAATACAAAAACTAGCTGGGAGTGGTGGTGCGCACCTGTAGTCCCAGCTACTCGGGAGGCTGAGGCAGGATAATCGCTTGAACCAGAGAGGCGGAAATTGCAGCGATCTGAGATCGTGACACTGCACTCCAGCCTGGTGACAGAGCGAGACTCAGTCTCAAAAAAAAAGTGGGGGAAAGCACATGAATAGATATTTCTCAAAAGACAACATACAAATGACCAACAGGTATACGAAAAAATGCTCAAATGCTCAACATCACTAATCTATCAGAGAAATGCAAATCAAAACCACAATGAGACATCATCTCACCCCAGTCAGAAAGGCTATTATAAAAAGACAAAAAAATAATGGATGTTGATGAGGATGTGGAGAAAAGGGAACTTGTTATTCTGTTCTTGGGAATGTAAACTGGTGCAGTCACTAAGAAAAACAGTATGGAGATTTCTCAAAAAACTAAAAACAGAATTCAATCCAGCAGCCCCACTACCAAGTAGCTATCCAAATGAAACCAATAGATCAAAGGGATAAAGGGATACAAAGCATTTGCATTTTTATTGTAGCACTATTCACAATAGCAAATATATGAAACAAACCTAAATACCCATCAATGGATGAATGGGTAAAGAAAATGTGGTAAATATACACAATGAAATACTATTTGGCCATAAAAAAGAATGAAATCATATCATTTGCAGCAACATGAAAGGTCATCATATTAAGTGAAATAAGCCAGGCATAAAAAAATAAATATTGTAGGTACTTACTTACATGTGGAAGCTAAAACACTTGATCACCTGGAGGTAGAGTGGAAAGAGATAATGGAGATTGGGAAAGGCGAGTGGGGGAAGGAGAAAGAATGAAAAGAAATAGGTTAAAGGGTACAAACATGCAGTTAGATAGAAGAGACAAAAGCAATGTTTGATAGCAGAGTAGGGTGACTATAGTTAACAAAAAATGTGTTGTACTCAGGTGATAGACAACCTAAATACCCCAACTTAATCACTGTGCATTACACACATGTAACAAAATTTCACGTGTACCCCAAAAATGTGTTTAAAAAATTAAAAAGAAGATGACAGGGGAACTAAATAGGGGAATCCTACATAAGAAAAAGGCAAAAAGAATCACCAAAATGCAATGTGAAAGAGATATCAGGATTACAACTGTGAACCAGCTCTAAAGAACAGAGATCAAGGAATAGATAGATGTTTATGATTTTAAAAAAATAATACACTTGCTTAAATAATTAATGGGTCAGAACTTAGTGAGAAGAGAAGATCTATACTGTGGGGATTTGGGGGAGTATTAATGATAATTTAAAAGTTAAAAAGAGGTGCTTAGAATCAATACATTGAAGAGAAATTTGGCACTAGACACTTGTTAAAAATGGCAAGGAAGACTTTACTCAAGACTATTGCAATAAAGGAGAGAGATTGAATTCAATTCTAAATACAACAGGGATAACAACCTATGTGACAAGAGTGAGACCCTACCTCAAAAATCAACCAATAAATAAATACAACAGGGATAAGTGGGAATATATACAAGGGGCATGATGAGGGAGTCACTGGATAGAAATATACTAAAGAGGGACTTGGTTAAGTATCAAGGACATTAGGGGAGAGGAACTTGATTAGACATCAAGGGTATGGAGGAGAGCTTGGTTAGATATCAAAGGTGGTGGGATTCTCTATAAACTGGCTAAGCAGTATCCAATGCTAAAACTAGACTGGGAAAGCCAAAGATTGGGCCAAAGATAAAGTCTAGTCAAAAGGAGGGCTCAGAGGAGCCTGACTACATTTGCTCAATAAGGGAGTCTTTGTCAAATGAGCTTTCTTTCTTTCTTTCTTTCTTTTTTCTTTCTTTCTTTCTTTCTTTCTTTCTTTCTTTCTTTCTTTCTTTCTTTCTTTCTTTCTTTCTTCTTTCTTTCTTTCCTTCCTTCCTTCCTTCCTTCCTTCCTTCCTTCTCCCTTCTTTCTTTTGTTCATCCTTTCTTTTGTTCTTTCTTTCTTGTCTGTCATCCAGGCTGGAGTGCAGTGGTGCCATCATAGTTCACTGTAACCTTAAACTCCTAAGCTCAAGAGATCTTCCCACCTCAGCCTCCTGAGGAGGTGGGACTACAGGTGCATGCTGCCATACCTGGCTAATTTTTGTTGTTGTTGTTATTTTTGGAGATGAGATCTTGGTATTTTGCCCAGGCTAGTCTTGAACTCCTGACCTCAAGTGTTCCTCCCACCTTGGCCTCCCTAAGTGTTGGGATTACAAGTATGAGCCACAAAGCATGGCTATCTTTGAAAAACAAATGCAAAATGTTTGTTTTGTTGTTTTAATACATTTTACAGATGATTTCTGTAAACCAAAAATAAAATTCTATGACCCCCCCAACCATCTGAATGGACACCCTCCTCTTGGCCAGGGCACTCCTAAGGTAACCTGAAAGACTGGTTCAGGCCATGACGGGAATGGCAGATTGGACATGCCTCATTATACCCTCCTCCCTTTTGGAATTCAGGAAAAGCTGACCAGCATTTAACATCAACACAAACTCTGAATCTGATAAGAAACATTTGCAATCTATTCTCTTTGAAATCTGCTACCTGGAGGCTTCATCTGCATGATAAAACCTTGGACTCTACAACTGCTTATCACAACCCAGACATTGTTTTCTACTGATAATAACTCTTTCAAGCAATTGCCAATCAGAAAATTTTTAAATCTACCTATGACCTGGAAGTCCCCTCTTCGAGTTGTCCTGCCTTTCTAGATTGAACTGCTGTAAATCTTACATGTATTGATTGATGTATTATTATGTCTCCCTAAAATGTATAAAACCAAGCTGTACCCTGCCACCTTGGGCACATGTTGTCAGGACCTCCTGAGGCTGTGTCTTGGGTGTGTCCTTAGCCTTCGCAAAATAAACTTTCTAAATTGATTGAGACCTGTCTCAGATACTTTTGGGCTTACATTTCACACATAGAAATTATGAGAACAAATTTTTATGGAGGCCTAGAAGAAAGCACTATAAACTTTGCAAATAAGTGCAGGAGAGGTGGGTGATAGTGATACAGCATTCCCACCAATAATTACCCACCCAAAAAATGGCTGGTGCGCTGAAGAAAACTTTAATTCCCCTACAGTATTAACTAGGCTCAGCCATGAACATGGGGAAGGCTGGCATTTGTGCAATGACACTGGGGTTCTCCACTACACATCTGGTCATCCTATCAGTCCCTTAAACCTGCCCACAACCAGTTCCTAAAAAGGAAAAGTAGTGTTCTTTTGCCAGCAAAACTGGGGTTTAGTCGAAAGTAAAAGGATCTATTTGAAAAGGTATATCTGCCTTTAAAGAATAAAAGGGTCTATCTTTGCACCTGGTAACAAATAAACAAAATCTCAAACGGATAAAGCTTGTGTGATGAGACCAAATTACACAAAGCGAAGAAGCTGAATTTTGTTTAATTTAAATGACAGAGGATAGACATGCCCTGAGTTATATTTTTCTGAAAAAATCACCCTGAATGCTATGTAGAGGATGGGTTGTAAGAGGGGGCAAACATAGAAGCATGGAGGCCAGTTAGATAGTTACTACAGCCAGTTATTTGGACTAAGAGAGTAAAGGTAGAGAATAAAAGAGATAATCAGATTTGAGATCCATTTCGGAGGGTGAGTTGACTAGATTTGCTGATGGATGGACACAGGGGTGACAGAAAGGAAGGAATCAATAAGGACTTCTAGATTTTTAGTTTGAACAACTAAGTAGCTGTCATTTACTGAAATGATAAAGACAAGAACAGATTTGAGAGGGGAATCAAGAATTCTGGTTTCAAATGATTATTAGCTATCAAATTTCATATCCAAGAGGAGGTTGGATATGTAAGTTTGGATCTTAGTGGGGCTAGTGAAATAAATTTGGAAATTGTCATAATTTTAGTGGTTATGAGAGTGCCCAGAATGAGAATAAAGACAGAAAACAAACAGAGAAACCAACATCAAGCCTATAGAATACTCAAAAGTTTAGGAGTTGAGCAAAGAAAGAAAACCCAAAAGGAGTGAAATAAAACCCAATGGTATGGGAAAAAATGCAAAGAACATGGTGTCAGGGAAGCCAAGGGTGTTTTAAGAATGGAAGAATGGTTAACCACATGCCAATTGGTCAGTAAGATGAAATCATAAAGGATGTTAGCTATCGTTTTTGACTAGTCACTATAAATCTTGGTGAAAATGAAAACTATAGTAAGGTCACGTAAGATGAAGGAGGAATGGAATGTTGAGGAGTTAGAACAGGATGTGAAGAAATTGGTAGAGATCGTATAAGGAGCCAGGGTTCTTTTGAAAAAAAAAAAAAAAAAAAGCATCTAATAACTTCCATTCTTTTTCAGAGAGAAAAAGAGAGAGCACACAGGAAGGAGGCTAAACTTGCTTGCATAACAGTCCCACTCTCTCAATAACCTTAATCCATTCATGAGGACAGAGCCCTTGTGATCTAATCACCTCTTAAAGGCCCCACCTGACAACATTGTTGTATTGAGTAGTAAGTTTCCAACACATAAACTTTGGAGGACACATTCAAACCATTGCAGGGAGTTATAAGCACTTCCTCATGAGACTGTCAATATCTCAGAAAAGCTGTGTGGACAGCTCGTGACAGCTGCCCCAATGACTGTTCCATAGGCTCTGGACAGGTGAGTGAGCGACGATGCAGGGTTTGGGTGTTCTCTCTCTTTCTTTTTTCTCTTGAAGGGAGGGATAGGGAAATGAGTCTCAACTCCAAAATCCACAGCGGTCTTACAATTTACCAAGACACAGGGTACTAAATTCTCCTGGGAATGACAAATAACGAAAACCAGGATCAAAAGTCCCCAGTAATAAAGGAAGAAAACATGTGGCCCCACCCTCGAAGGGCAAGAGTGCTGAGGGAAAGCAGGGCTCTCATTCTGAGTGAGTTAAACACCAAAAGGTTTATGTCTGATCTTGAGACATCAACGGGCCCTCAGTGGGGAGGAAGAAAAACACTGTGGTGTTATTCAACAGTACCTCCAGACCAGTCCCTGGGGAAATTGTTCCAAGTTCCTCAAACAGTGGAGCCAGTAAAATTGAAAGAGTAAGACTACCTCTTGGGGGCCTAAAATATCTGTGGCCACTATGCGAAAATATCAGGTCAGGCCACCCAAGATTTCCAGAGTGGTATTCATTTTGATTGATGGCTTCTTCAACCAGGAGCAGGCCACAGGCTAGAGAGGTAGCAGTGGAGAGCCGAGAGGTGGTCCCCAGAGCAGCAGTCGTGAGAGGAGACGGGCCGGTGAGCAGCCTGAAAGCAGAACACACAACAACAGCAGGAAAGCTACAACAGCTGCAGAGGACCATGTGGAAAGGGAGATGCCTCAATGGTTTAGAATTCTATAATAAAACAGTGGTGGTTTGGAAGAAGCCCCAAGACAACTGCTACCAAACCTGTGAAATATAATTTAGTCACCTCAAACATGCCTCTGTGACCTGAGGCTCTTCCTGCTGCCTGGAACGTTCCTCTTGTGCTGAAGTAGGACCAACTTCTTATTCTTAAGGTACGAGCTAAAATGTATCTCAGAGTGGAGGCCATCCCTATTTAAAGATCTCCCTGTGATAGTCTAACACAGTCCTGTTTTTCCTTGAGAGTACTGCATTTCGCTGATTCTGATATATGCTTTTTTTCGTATTTTAACATCTCTGAAGTTGGGATGAATCTTTTTTTTTTTTTTTTTTTTTTGAGACGGAGTCTCGCTCTGTCGCCCAAACTGGAGTGCAGTGGTCAGATCTCAGCTCACTGCAAGCTCCACCTTTCCACCTTTCGGGTTCATGCCATTCTCCTGCCTCCGCCTCCCGAGTAGCTGGGACTATAGGCGCCCGCCACCTCGCCCAGCTAGTTTTTTTTTGTATTTTTTAGTAGAGACGAGGTTTCACCGGGTTAGCCAGGATGATCTCGATCTCCTGACCTTATGATCTACCCGTCTCGGCCTCCCAAAGTGCTGGGATTACAGGCTTGAGCCACCACGCCCGGCCTAGGGATGAATCTTATTATCAAAACTGTGTCATAGTTTAATTGGCCACAGTTTTTCTAAGTGACTTTTTTTAAATGGTGCATTTTATAATCTGTGCCATTTCTATTCAAGAAAATAGAGTTTTCATCACATTCAGTGAGTGTTGTTTGTATATTTAGTGTTTGTCTACTCTATAAACTGTAGGCTTCTTTAAAGCAAGCACTAGCATGTAGTACAATACCTGGTGCATCATATGTATTCAATAATGATTAATCAAATGACTGAATTCGTTAACTTTATTTATTTATTCTAATTTTTTTTGAGACAGGGTCCTACTATCTTGCCCAGGCTGGTCTTGAACTCCTGGGCTCAAGTGATCCTCCCACCTCGGCCTCCCAAAGTGGTGGAATTATAGGCATGAGCCACGGAGCTCGGCCTGAATTCATCAACCTTAGGGTTGTACGGCTCTCAGTGGAAAAACACTGTATACAATACTGTGTATAATCAGATGACTTAAGATTTTTGGACAAAATTAAATATACAGTCTCTCTGTCAGATTCACATGTACCCGATATCTTATCTCAAAGTACTGGTGTTTTTGTTTTTTGGATTTTTTTTTTTTTTTTTTTTGAATCTCACTCTGTTGCCCAAGCTGGAGTACAGTGGTGCAATCTTGGCTCACTGCAACCTCTGCCCTCTGGGTTCAAGGGATTCTCCTGCCTCAGCCTCCCAAGTAGCTGGGACCACCGCGTCCAGCTAATTTTTTTGTATTTTAGTAGGATGGGGTTTTCACCATGTCGGCCAGACTGGTCTTGAACTCCTGACCTCAAGTGATCTGCCCCCCTCAGCCTCCCAAAGTGCTACGATTACAGGTATGAGCCACCACACCCATCTTCAAAGTACTGGTTTTAAGCAGAAATTTCCACACAAGTAGATACCTTAAAACAAAGACCACTTGAGAACATCTGTCTAAGAACAAAGTTTTTGTATTAGACATTTCTCGGAAACCTACTTTAAAAGGGGAGATATTAATAGAAAGTATTTATGAAGCATCTCTCAGTGTAATGCCCCGGTGCTTTAACAAGTATGCTATTTTTGAACATGGATAAAAACTCATTGTGATACATTATGACCAGTTTCTCCTGCTTAATACTGTAGATTGGTCTAATCCTATGTTTATAACCTCTTAATCTACTTCCATGGAGGAAATAGATTTCTCCTTATCTATTCACTTGGTACTAACTCAAATAAGTAGAAAAACCAGGGGATTTAATCTTGGCTAAAATAATTTAGCAATTAGCAAATATTTTAAGAAACGCCAATTAGAAACATAGAAAACATAAATGGATTTCAATGCATGTTGATCTTTTTGAAAATTTTCCTCTGAATGAACGTCTTTCTTTAACACTGATGCAAAGCTCTGGATAAATCTTATTATTATGAAAGTCCCCAATAGTGAGAATTTAAATACAAATTTATGCAAAATGAGAAAAATGGGTCACTTCTGCCATTGCCTTATTCCTGGAATTTTTTTTTTTAGCAAAATAGAGCTGAGAATAAAAATCATCTCAATTTTACAATACACTATATCTCCCTTGTAACAGTCAGATAATGATTCTGAAGCTATTTGGTATGATGGATGAAGAAATGCATTCTGAGCTTGGGCAAATCACACTACTCGGGACCTCTGTTTCTGCTTTTGCAAGTCGGACTTGTCAAGGGCCCCTCCCATCTCCTCAGAGAAAGCTTCCAGACATCCCTGGTCAGAATCGGTGTCTCCTTCCTCTTCTGGGCCCACTTAACATGTAGTTTCTAGCTCTTGTGTAACAATTATGCAGTGAACCCTGTAGTGCAAACGAGTGTGTGTGCATTTGTCTACCTCAGAAGGCTGTGAACTCCTGAAGTGTCAGGACTGTTTTCATTCATCCTTGGGTCTTGTACATGGAAGATGACTCATATTTTGCCATATCAGATTGAATTGCTTTATAAGGTTAGCTTTGGCTTACTCAGTTTATGCTCCCTAAGGTTTTGTTTTTATGTACTAGTATTGCAGATTAGAAAAAAAAAAAAACCAGCTCATCTCAAACCCTCATGGGTCTTTTTGTGTGACATAGAACGAAGAGCCGAGCTGAGCCCAACCTCAGTAAAGAGAGTGCCTCCACAGCCCCTGTAGTCCCAGCTACTCGGCAGGCTGAGGCAGGAGAATGGCGTGAACCCGGGTAGCGGAGCTTGCAGTGAGCTGAGATCGCGCCACTGCTCTCCAGCCTGGGCGACAGAGCAAGACTCCGTATCAAAAAAAAAAAAAGAAAGAAAGAAAAAAACCAAGTGCCTCCAGCAGTTCAGACCAAGTTCATGTCCTGAGGTAAGACTGGCAGGGGCTACCCTGGGCCCTGGGAAGAGAGGGGTTCCTACAGGATGAGAAAAGTATTCCCTTAGGTTCTGAGAGAAAATGGCAATGCTCTATGTAGACTATGCAGCTATTAGAGACCCAGGCATATTTATGCAATCTAATCCTGGGTCAAATACTCATTTTCCAGGTGATGATCGACAAGTCCCTTAAGCCTTCTGGTCAGCAGCTTCTTGAACTCTAAAATGCTAAATCTAATATTAAAGATATCCTACAACATGGACTGTTGTGAAAACTAATAAAGACAAAGCCTTCTCAAGCACTATGAAGCATTCAGTGCTAAGTACAATGAAAATAATGTGGCCAGAGGCCTCGGGCCTGTGCCAGATGGAACCAGCCTTGGCCACTCTTTCCCATACTGCTGCTCCCAGCTGACAGAGGTTTGGCTGAAGATTCTGCCGGGACCCATGCATCAGTATTCCCACAAGGAGCTGCAGGGCACACACAAGTGTGTGCTGAGAAAGTCCCCAAGAAAGATGGAACCCACATGGGGGCATTGCTGATGCTGTCCCAGAAAACAAGCCCAGGGATTTTCCCAGCTCCATACATTGCTTTGTGTTTATCAGTGCTTCGACCAGCAGCTATTCATTTGTAATATGAAACTCTTAAAATAAAATCTTTTTTATTTTAGCAAGTTTTATTGAGGGAACCTGGCTGCAGGCAGGATTTCAGTCTCATGTCTGCATAAAGCCTAAGCTGTTGGCCAGTGGAAATATTTCCTTAGAAAAACCAAGGTGTTTGATGTTATTTGATTGGACTTCTCACTTCCTAACCAGTTGCCTTGGTGTTGCTTAGATGAAGCCCAGATTAATTTTTTTTCTCAGTCACTTCTTACAAAATCTGAAATCTGAAAGTTCAGCCCTAACCACCTCACAAAATGGTCAGTCTTGTTCTTGACCTCATTAACAAAGGACTGTCCTTCCAACTCACACCAACCTGGAGGAGGAAATAAACCAGACAGCCCGAATGACGACAGAGTGGGATGAAATAACCCCTCCCTGGGACAATGCCTTTTCCTGTTTCTGGAGGCTCCTCCTATTCCCACACTGGTTTCTGCATCCGTTACTTGGCCAGGATCCTCTTTCACATCAAAGTGTCCCTCCTTGGGCTTCAGAAGTAGGGGCATAACCTTAGTTTCTACAGGAAGGCATTTTCATCCCAAAGGAAAGGGGAAAACCATGTGTTTGGTTGCTATACAATTACAAGCCACTTTCCTTGTTTTTCATTTTATAGTCAAGCACATGAAAAGTATAGGCAGGTTTTAGCTACGATGAGCCAAACATTTGGTTCCTAGACTTCTACAGTTTGAGCTGGAAGCATTAAAATAATTAAACTCCAGCCATTCAGTCTTCATTAATAATATTAAATGCCTGAGTCAGGAAAAGTTTTAGGAGAGGATATGATTTTCTTTTTTACTTCAAAAACACATGAAAGGACATAATCTGGACAGATACTTAAGGAAGAGAGGTTGAAGAATGCCATGCATTCCATCTCAGACTAGGCTATGGGGACTCTTCTTGGGAGGTCTGGATTTCAATCCAGTTTTGAATGGCTGAATGTAATCGGTGATGGTAGGGCACTATGGCTTTCCCAAAGCTGTCACTTTGTGTCCTTATCAAAAGCACTTATTTGGTACCTAATATGTCTATGCGTGACAGATGTTTAAATAGGAATGTCCCTGTCTTTCTGGGGCCTCTGATCTAAAATGGTGCAGATACTCTTGGAAATGGGGTAAACAGCAGAACCTTGGGTGGGAGAGAGCATATCCAATAGTATTTTTTCAGTGTGTAATTAGGGTGGGAGGGTCTAGAAAATTTTAACTGTTGGAGAATACAATTCATTGTCATTGGAAGGGTACCCTGTAGAAGAGTATCACATTTGGGGAGTGGGAGCTGTTGATCAAAAGATAGCATAATTTTCAGCCAGGCATGGTGGCTCATGCTTGGAATCCCAGCATTTTGGGAGGCTGAGGCAGGTGGATCACTTGAGGTCAGGAGTTTGAGACCAGCCTGGCCAACATGGTGAAACCCTGTTTTTGTTTTTCATTTTATTTTATTTATTTATTTATTTATTTTTTTTTTGGAGACAGAGTCTTGCTTTGTTGCCCAGGCTGGAGTGTAGTGGCAGGATCTCAGCTCACTTTGACCTCTGCCTCCCAGGTTCAAGCTATCCTCCTGCCTCAGCCTCCCCAGTAACTGGGATTACACCACAACAATGGGCTAATTTTTGCATTTTTGATAGAGACAAGGTTTTCCCATGTTGTCCAGGCTGGTCTCGAACTCCTGAGCTCAGCCAATCTGCCCGCCTCAGCCTCCCAAAGTGCTAGGATTACTGGCGTGAGCCACCTTGCCCAGCCTGAAACCCCGTTTCTACTAAAAATATAAAATTTAGCTGGGCATGGTGGTGCATGCCTGTAATCCCAGCTACTGGGCAGGCTGAGGCAGGAGAATCGCTTGAACCTGGGAAGTGGAGGTTGCAGTGAGCCAAGATCATGCCACTGCATTCCACCATGGGCCACAGAGCAAGACTCTATCTCAAAAATAATAATAATAATAAATAAAAATTTAAAAAAAGATAGCATAAGTTTCAAAAACTGAAGAAATACTGTTCTAAAAGTATTCATGCATCATTTGCTCATTCAGAATTTACTGACTGCTTCCTGGATGCCCCAGTGTGTAGCCGGCACTATAAAAGGTATAAAACAAATAGGCTCATCCAGACATTGACAAACTCATGTACACTCAGGAGCCCATGATGGCACAACATTGAAGCAATGAGATAGGAGTGAATTATCCCAATCCAGACCAACAGAATTGGTATATGAATCTCAATCACTTTGGGACAGAATAGGATATAGACTTAGAAACAGAAAAGCACCATTTCTAACTGACCCTAAATAACCTCAAAGCAAATGTCCTTAGTGTTCTTTTATCCTTCATATGCTCTCTCTGAGGTAGAAAAATTAAGCTTTGTGTGGCTGAATTATAAATTCTCCTTAACAATTAAGAAAATGTTTCTTTACCAGAAGTGAATACTGTAGGTTTTACTCTTGGGTTAGTGAAAAGGAACATTGAAAGTGAATCAGATTTTCCATTAGGGCCATGTAATCATACTATTATTGCAATGAAAAATAAAAAGGAAGAGAAAAGAGAGAAAAAAAGAGGGCAAGATAGAAAAGACTGGATTCCAGTCTGCTGAAGCTGTCTTGTCTCTGTCTGAGAAACCTGTTTGGCAACCTGAATAACACCGATTCTTACACCTACAGACAAGCGAGAGGAAATGAAACAGCATTGGTGAAGCATTCCTTTCTGTTGTTTGTTTGTTTGTTTGTTTGTTTGTTTGTTTGTTTTGAGATGAAGTGTCACTCTGTAGCCTAGGCTGGAATGCAATCGCATGATCTCAGTTCACTGCAACTTCCGCCTCCTGGGTTCAAGTGATTCTCCTTCCTCAGCCTCCCAAGTAGCTGGAATTACAGGCGTACGCCACCTCACCTGGCTAAATTTTTTTGTATTTTTAGTAGAGATAGGATTTCACCATGTTGCCCAGGCTGGTCTCAAACTCCCGACCTCAAGGGATCTGCCCACCTCGGCCTCCCAAAGTGCTGGGATTCCAGGCATGAGCCATTGTGCCCAGCAGTGAAGCATTCCTTATGCCCTATACCATTATCTTATTTGATCCTGACAATAGCTTGCCAGGAAGGTGTTAACAACTCTCATTTTACAGATGAGGAAACTGAAGTTCAAGGAGTTTAAGTAAGTTGCCTAAAGTCATACAGCTAGTAAGTAGCAGAGCCAGGTATTAAATCCAGGGCTGTCTGATGTCAGAGCTCATGAATTTTCTCCTACTTACACTCCCTTCATTTGATGCTCAAAGCTCCAGAGAAAAATGTATATAAGGCCCTGGTTGAGTGCAGGACAAATATTCCCTCTAAATCTCTACCTGTTCAGCCTCCCCAGGGATACATCAGACTACTCTTCAAATATAGTCTTCCCATGTCCCTGACCCACCTAAATTGTTTACTCTTTCTTTAATATTATTATAATGGAACTCGTGGTTTATATTTGAAATGAATTGTATATTGTTATTTGAAGTGCATATGAGAGGCAATGCTATGTAAAGCCTAACATAAAGTGACGAATAAAACTTTATATACCCATATACTTACATGTGTATAAAATATTGCAAAATAAAACATTTAAAGAGATGTGCATTTATTTTTGTCATTCTGATGCAAAACTATACTGTATTCTGACTATTTATAAAGTTATTTCCTTACATGTTTTCTATTTTTTTTCCATCCTGTCATTCTCATTCCCCCGGTAATCTCTATATATCTAAGGAAGAGGAAGCAAGAAGTTGTTCCACCTGTGTTTACTAATTATAGTGTTAGTCCTTTGTATATAGTGTTTGTACTTTGTTAGAATGCTGATTATCTCTCAAGCAGCTAACCCTACTTAGACCTGACAACAATGTAAATTCAAATATCTTCACGGCAGGCAATTTTATTAATGTTTTATATGGCATGCCAGAGAAGTGAGCTGATTTGGGTGTGTTTGGTTTGGGCTTTATTTTTTCTTTCCATTTCTGGTACAGGATTGTGCTTTAGAAAAGTATGTTCAGTTGGCCTATACCATTGGGAAACTTGATTGAATTGTTCAACCCCATATGCCACAAGCCTGAACCCAGGAGAGATACCAGCTCCAAGAAAAAGCAGTGTGTTCTATCTCTGTGACTGATTTCATTTTTGGATTCCCTTTTGAGTCTGCCAATAAGTTCCAGATGGGAGGTGTTGGTTTTTGAGATGCAAGTTACCTGTTCACTGGGAGCGGAGGGAGACCGCTTGTTTGGGGCTCCCACAATTGACAGATGGCAGTGACTTTGGTCACTGATGATGTTGTCTGGACTCAACTCAGCTTGGAAGAGAAAGAAACCATAATACCTTGTAAGAATTTCCTTTGCTCCGCCCAGTTATTCTAGTAAAGGAAAGAAGATTTGAAAAGCTAGGACTCCAATGCCACCTGTGCCACGCTAACATCTGGATGAGGGCTTGAGGGAACCCCCCTGGAAACCGAAAAAGAAAAGACAAAAACCCTCTAGGACATGGGTGTCCAATCTTTTAGCTTCCCCAGGCCACACTGGAAGAAGAAGATTGTCTTGGGCCACACATAAAATACACTAATACTAATGATAGCTGGTGAGCTTTTAGAAAAAAAAAAAAAAAAAGAAAATCTCTTGATGTTTTAAGAAAGTTTGCAAATTTGTGTTGGGTGACATTCGAAGCCACCCTGGGCCATATGTGGGCCACGGGCTGCGGGTTGGACAGGCTTACTCGAGGTAATTGTGCTCCCTAACTCTGCAGAACAGCGAGCCTCCCTCCACAAGCAGACCATAGTTGAATGGGGGTGGGGTGAGGTGGAGCTCTTGGTTTGTGAGAATAGTCAGCAATGGAATGGCTGGTTGGTTACACAAATTAAAATTGATTTGCATTCATCTAAAAAAATTAGTAAATACAAGATGCCTATTATGTACACATATGTATTGCGGAAAGACTAAACGCATGATAAAATGTTAACATACATAACTTTTTTAATGGAAAAAATGTTTGGAAAGGGGTTTCTGAATTCTGGGTTTAGTTTCCTTGGGAAAAAATAATTTGAGACATCCTAAAGTATCGTATCTGGCCAGATGCAGTGGCTCATGCCTGTAATCCCAACACTTTGGGAGGCCAAGGCAGGCAGATCACCTGAGGTCAGGAGTTGGAGACCAGCCTGGCCAACATGGTGAAACCTCGTCTCTACTAAAAATACAAAAATTAGCTGGGCATGGTGGTGGGCGCCTGTAATCCTAGCTACTCGGGAGGCTGAGGCATTAGAATCACTTGAATCCGGGAAGCAGAGGTTGCAGTGAGCCAAGATTATAACACTGCACTCCAGCCTGGGCAACAGAGTAAGACTTCATTTCCAAAAAAAAAACGTATCATGTCTGATCAGTGTACCATGGCCTATGTGAAGGCCGGCTCAGACCAGCCAGAGTGCAATAGAACATTTAAAATTTGTCTCGAAGTTCTTCAATTGTAAAAGAACATAAGGACACCTTTACATCCTTTAGTGCTCTTTTTCAGAATTCCTTGTCTTCTGTTTGGAAAATAACTTTCATACTAATATAGTGGAATTAACCAATTCCGTAGGCTTTGGAGTCTTAAAGACCCAGATTCAAATACAATTTTGACCTTTGGTAAATGACTTAACATCGCCAAGCCATAGTTTCCTCACAGGTGGAACAGGGTACTTATTTTACAGACTTGTGAGAATTAAGTGAGATTATACATAAATAGCATCTAACACAATTGCTGTCAGATGGTAAGCACTCAGTAATTGTCAGATAGGAATATAATCACAGCTATCCCCTTTTCTATTTATACTGCTTCCACTTGAGTCCACCATTCATATTACCAACATTCTACCTGCTGATGTGTGGGTTTCATAGGCAACACAGTAGATCACTTAGGAACATGAACTCAAAAGTCCCACTGCCTGGGCTCAATTCCTGTCTCCCCTATGTATTGGCCCTTTGACCTAGGGTAATTGATTATACTTCACCTCTCTTCTTCAGTCTGCTTACCTTTGAGATAGGAGTGATAATGCCTAGTTCCTAAAGTTACTGTGAGCACCAAATGAGTTAATTCATTAAAGCATCAAAGTACTTAAAACAATGCCCAGCTATAGGAAATTCTCAGTAACTATTAGCCTTCCCCCCCCAACCCCACCCCGCTCCCCGAGACGGAGTCTGGCTCTGTCGCCCAGGCTGGAGTGCGTTGGCAGGATCTCGGCTCACTGCAACCTCCGCCTCCTGGGTTCAAGCAATTCTCCTACCTCAGCCTCCCAGGTACCTGGGATTACAGGCATGTGCCACCATGCCCAGCTAATTTTTGTATTTTTAGAAGAGATGGGGTTTCACCATGTTGGCGAGGTTGGTCTTGAACTCCTGACCTCATGATCCACCAGCCTCAGCCTCCCAAAATGCTGAAATTACAGGTGTGAGCCACTGTGCCTGGCCTATTAGCTACTACTACTATCATTTTTATGCCTCTCAATGCAATGGAATCATAATGTCATTGAGTTAAGATGCTGGCTGCAATGTCTATAAAGTCTGCTTTCATCCTCACTGTATCCAGAAGCACCAAGCACATTATCTGACACTGAGAGGGGCCTCGATGAATACTGAGTTTCACTATCTTCTGTAGACTATAAAGTGGCTTGCTAACAGCTCTCTCAGTCTGCGCTATCTCCCTTCAAGTCCATCTGAACTGGCAACCCAGGTCTGTCCCAGTCCTCTCCCCTCTGCCTCTCCCATCTGATCTCCCATTGCTTTCCTATACATACTCCATCTCCAGCAAACACTGCTGATTTCCTCCACCCAGGAATGGACTGCAGGGGAGGTGGGCCTTGCTGCAGCTGCAGAGGGAGAATCTTTATCTGTTTGGATCAGTCATGGTGTTCTCATTCCTCTTGCCATTGACTAGTGGAAGTATGGAGGCATGACAGAATTTTGACCAATTAGATATGAGAGCAAACCTTAGGAAGAGGAGGGAAGTATCTGAGAAAAACTTTTCCTCAGATACGGGATAAAGATAGGTAGAAAGAAATGGTCTCTCTCCTCCCACTGCATATTGCAGCATTTCCCCGTGAGACATGGAGTCACTGCAGCCATCTGGCATGCATGAGTGGAGCTAAGCCAAAGCACTGAGAATGACTGAGGATGCACTGATCTGCAGAATTCGTCAACCCTGCACACCCTAGTTAGAGAATTCATGCTATATGAGAGAATGCAAATATATCTATACATATTTGATTTGGGCTTTTCTGTTATTTGCAACCCTAAGCAGCCTAACAGATATACAAGAAACCTTGACTGGGTGCAGTGGCTCACACCTGTAATCCCAGCACTTTGGGAGGCTGAAGCAGGAAGATTTCTTGAGGTCAGGAGTTCAGAACCAGTCTGGGTAACATAGGGAGAGTCTTTTTCCATCAAAAATTTAAAAACTAACCAGGCATGGTGGTGCCTGCCTGTGGTCCCAGCTACTAGTCAGGAGGTTGAGGCGGGAGTGTTGCTTGAGCCTGGGAGGTTGAGGCTGCAGTGAGCTAGGATCGCACCACTGCGCTCCAGCCCGAGTGGCATAGTGAAAACCTGTCTCAAAAAAGAAAGAAATTCCCCTACTCCTGCGCAAAGGCCAATATATAATACTTATCCCAATAAAGTGTGTATATCACATATAATATAGCTCATACAATCTAAATACACTCATATAATCCAGCACTGAAATAAAAATTAAACGTCATTAATATCTGAATAAAAAAGTTAAAACTAGAACCTTTTTTTACCTAACAAATTGGCAAAGATGAAAGATTAATATTTCTCTTAACTTGGATGTAGAAAAGTGTATTCCCATATGCTTTTGGTAAGAGTATAATTTGGCAACATGTATAAAAATTTTAAACACAACAAATTAAAAAAACTTTTAAACATGCTTATCTTTTGATCTGAAAATTTCACTTCTAGGAATTTATCTTAAGGAAATAATCAAATGTGCAGAGAGGCATGAGAATCTTTATTGCTGGTGTTTCACAGCAAATATTTGAAAATAATCAAAGTTACCATCCATAGAGGATTAAATAAATTTTATATATCTTTAAAAGATGAGATTTTCAGGAACTGACATGGAAAACGGACCATGATACACTCTTCAATAAAATCAGCATGTTGCAAAATAATAAGTGTAGTATGAACCCATCTGTAATATGGAAGAATATACATTAACTGCTAGCAGGTCATTTCTGGGGGATTAAAGCATGGACAGTATTTACTTTGTACACCATTGTAGTATGTTACTTTTTGGATCAATAGGCACTTGCTACTATTTCCATCACAAGTCACATTGAAAGAGCTGAGAACAAATACTCTGCAGATCTCTGGATACATCCCCTATCCAACGTAGGAGTATCTTCTCCACCCCAACTTCCCTGCCTGACTTGCATGGGGCGGTGGCTCTCACCAGGTTGTCCCTGAGCCTCCAGTAAGATACAGACATGGTCTAATTAAGACATTGGGTTTCCGTAGTAATCACAAAGAATTCACTGTAAAGATCAGAATCGATTATATGAATGGGAACTTTTATGTTTTATAACTTACTGTAAGAGAAATTATTTTTAAATTTCTATAAGGATTCCAACCATATGACATTCTGGAAAAGGCAAAACTATGAAGACAGTAAAATTAACAGTGGTTTCCAGTGGGTAGAGGGAGAGAGAGATGAATAGGAGGAGCATGGAGAATTTTTAAGGCAGTAAAACTGTTCTTTGTGATACTACAATGATGAATACATGTCATTATACATTTCAAAACCCATAGAATGTACACCAAGAGTGAAAGTTAATAGAAATTATGAACTTTGGGTGATACCGATATGTCAATGTAGGTTCACTGATGGTAACAAATGTACCTCTATAGTGCAGGATGTTGGGGGAAGCTATGCATGTGTGGGGGCAGAGGGCATGTAAGAACTTTCCATTCTGTTTTGCTGTGAACCTAAAACTGCTCCAAAACATAGGGTCTATGACCGGGCGCGGTGGCTCACATCTGTAATCCCAGCACTTTGGGAGGCCGAGGTGGGCACAAGATCAGGAGTTCGAGACCAACCTGGCCAACACAGTGAAACTCCGTCTCTACTAAAAACACAAAAAATTAGCTAGGCATGGTGGTGCAGGAGAGGCTGCCACTCGGGAGGCTGAGGCAGGAGAATCGCTTGAACCTAGGAGGCGGAAGTTGCAGTGAGCCGAGACTGTGCCACTGCACTATAGCTTGGGCAACAGACCAAGACTCTGTCTCAAAAAAAAAAAAAACAAAAAAAAAACAGAAAAACCCAGGGTCTATTTTTTTAAAAATCCCATAAGCATAGAAATGTTCTTAGGACATGGGGTCTTTTATTTCTCTAATGTGAGAAACATTGACTAGTGTGAGCTAAAACTGGACAGGTTCAAACTACTGGCTTATAGCATGCTTCTGAATGCCCGATGACCTCAGCAGCCTATACAACACCTCATCCCCTCATACCTAGAGCACTGTTCTTTCCAAAGATGTTTCCTACTTAGAGTTAAGTTTTTACCCAAAGCATCCAAGGAATAGACAAAATCAAATAGAAACAGTTTCAATCACTTGCAGTGCTTAAAATATTTATAATCCTTGCTATAGCCAAAGGCAGCCAGGCTAATTATTTACCAAGCAAGTGGAAATGATGTCCTGGGGGAGAAGGCAGAACTGATACATCAGTTGGGAGAAAGGCTGGTAGTTAGTAGGAGTTCAAGGAGTCTCAAAAGCATCTTGGAGTGGCTCTATTTTAGCCTCACATAAGAACTGGACCATCATGCTACAAATGACACATTTGCTACTCAAAAGATCAAAGGGTGCTGGGAGGGCCTCTGTAGCTTGTCCTCAAGTTGATTTTCTGAGCATCTCTAATGAGCTGCAGTGAGAGAAATCTATGCTCTCTGGAGCTAGAAGGTCCCAAAATGGAAAGACTCTCTAAATTCCTGTAGAGAAATGTAATGGAGGTGAGAGATTATTGGGGCTCCACAAGGGCTTCAAATTTCTCAACTGAAAAGCTTTTTATTGGAAATGACAGTGATTTTATGAGTTTTGCTAATTAGAAGACCAATTAAGCCTTACTTTAGTTTTTTTCAAACACCACAGTAACATCTGGACTTCAAATTGGAACTCCCTCTCACTTCTCAAACATGACAGTTAATGGTTTAATTATATTCCAGAATTTTTCTATGTATATACATATGTACACATTGGTATAGGCTACATATTTAAATATCACATTACAATGCTGTTGCTCATTCCTAGCTCTGCTTGAAACATCCACTTAATGACAGAAGTTTAGAGATTTGATGCAAAGACCAACAGCCAGAACTTGGGTTGCCCAGTGAACTACAGTCGAGTGTTTACATTCCTGATTTCCACCTCACATCAGTAATGACAACACTTCCTAAACACCACCAGCTGTATTTTCCAAGTTTGAAAACTCTAACCTATGTGTACTTTGCAAGCCAGAAACCTAGAGGTCATCCACCCCCTCCCTCACCACTGTGTTTGATCCACAACGAAGTTCAGCCAATTTTATCTCCCTCTTTATTCATGTTTCTTCATGTTCATGATCACTGTCATGGTCCAAGCTATCACATTCTGCCACTCTCCCATCTGAACTGTGGCAGTAGCCTCCTCATGATCATGCCCTCTTCTAAACCATTCTCCACAAAATAGCTAGAGAAATCTTTTTGAAAAACATAAATCTATGCGTATCACCACTTATCAAGAACTTTGCCTGGCACAGACGAAAAAATCCAAACTCCATGCCACTGCCTTAAGTCCCTGTATGATATGACTCTGCCCCCCGTCCAGCCTCAGCCACTCACTCTCATTTCCCAGGCTCTAGTCACTCTAGTTTTCCACTCCTGGAGTGCCCATGTTCACTCCTGGCTCAGATGTGTGGACCCTGTTGTTCTCTGCGACTGGAATATTTTTCCTCCACCCTCCCTACTTTGCCTAGTTAGCACCTATTCAGTTTTCAGATTTCAACTCAAACACCACTTTGTCAAGATAATTTTTGATGGTATGCCTGTGTGACTGTTTCGTTAATGTCTCTGTTGCCCACTATACTGCAGGCTGCATGCAGGTGGTTCTGTTTTAGTACCTGGTTTCCCCAGAAACTAACAATGTGCCTACCATATGGCAGGAATTGGAATTTGAATTGCTCACAATTAAAGGACTAGTGCACATAAAGCTGTTGGACAGAGTCCTACCTGCAGAAATATGGACCATATCTTCCGGTTTAAAAAAAAAAAAAGCAGGAGTAGAAACTTTTTCTCAAATTCATAGACCACCCATACACCAAAGCCCAGCTTCAGGCTGTACTCTGTTCAGCTTGGCTTTGCCTGGATGGGCAGAAATGACATTACACGTGTGGACAGAGGTACTGATTCTCCCTTTTCAAGATGGAAAGATGGCCAGGCACGGTGGTTCATGCCTGTAATCCCAACACTGTGGAAGGCTGAGGTGGGCAGATCACTTGAGGTCAGGAGTTCAAGACCAGCCTGGGCAACATGGTGAAACCCCATCTCTACTAAAAATACAAAAATTAGCTGGGCATGGTGGCACACACCTGTAATCCCAGCTACTTGGGAAGCTGAGGCAGGAGAATCACTTGCACCCAGGTAGTGGAGGTTTCAGTGAGCCAAGATCACGCCACTGCACTCCAGCCTGGGTGACAGAGCGAGACTCCGTCTCAAAACAGATAAACAAAAACGATGGAAAGATGACTTTTCAAAGGTTTATGTAAAAGAAAAAAAAAAAAACCTACCAGCGAATTGAGTTGGAGAAATGAACCAGTCATCAATAATTACTTTTCCATCCTTTGGCGCCCTCTATTGACAGTAAACTCTATTGCGGTAAAATTATACCAACATCATCTACAGCTAGGAAATCTATGAGGTGGGTTTTTCTTCAAATAGATTCACGGTGAATTCAGTCTTTGGGAAAATCTGACTCCTCTTTCATCAAAAGCATGGGTTCGTGTGTCTAAATTGTGTGTGTGTGTGTGTGTGTGTGTGTGTGTGTGTGTGTGTGTGTGTAGACAGGTCTCGCTCTATCTCCAGGCTGGAGTGCAGTGGCGCGATCTCAGCTCACTACAACCTCCACCTCCCAGGTTCAAGCGATTCCTCTGCCTCAACCTACCGACTAGCTGGGACCTCAACTTTTTGGCCACATTTTTAGGCATCTGCATCTGGCCAATGTTAGAACTCAGAGCAAAATTATGATAAAATATCTTTGTCTCAACTCTCAGCAAGAATCATCTTTAGGCTGCCCGTATGGGAAATATACTCCACACAGAGCTGCCAGATTGTCTTTTGTTTTTCTCACCTGGACAAAATATTAGATCTATACTAGAAACAAGGACAAAGCAAATATTTAAATACAATATTTACTTTAATATTTTTACCAAATGATTTAGTCTCAAAGTAAATAATGTTAGTCCTTTTCCAAACACAAGAAAAATGGATAAATTTTAAGTAAAAAAGAATAGAAGAGGCTGGGTGCCGTGGCTCACTCTTGTAATCCCAGTACGTTGGGAGGCCAAGGCGGGTGGATCACTTGAAATTAAGGAGTTCGAGACCAGCCTGGGCCAACAGGTGAAAGCCCATCTCTACTAAAAATACAAAAATTAGCCAGGTGTGGTGGTGGGCGCCTGTAATCCTAGCTACTTGGGAGGCTGAAAGAGGAGAATTGCTTGAACCCAGAAGGTGGAGGTTGCAGTGGGCTGAGATGGCACCACTGCACTCCAGCCTGCAGCCTGGGTTACAGAGCAAGACTCCGTCTCAAAAAAAAAGGACAGAAGAATGGATGAATCAGACAGCACAGGTCAAGCACAATGCCCAGTCTATAGCAGCTTCTGGTAAATGCTAGTTCCAGTGTCGCCTCCATCCTGGCTCTGCCACCAACTAATTGACCTTGAAAAGTCATTAAACTCTCTGGACCTCACTTTCTTCATCCATAAAATGAAAGTGTAGAACTACATGATCTCTGAGAGCCCTTCTCATCTGTAATTCTATATTTCTAAACCCACCCCCTATATCATTTGGTTTCCCACCACACCACAGTTTCCAGAAAGGAAAGCAGAAACTCTCTATTGATTCCCTACACTGTCAATTATGTTCTACGGTCATCAACTCTGTATAAAGCCCTGAGGACACACAGATTAATATGTTACTGTCCCTGACCTCTGGAAGCTCATAGCTAAATGGTATAATTCACTATAACACGTATAGGAAGAGCCATGTTTGAGCTATGAACAAATGCTGTGGTAACACATTGGACAGTACTATCACAGAGTTCATAAAATGATTGTTTTAATTTAGCAAATTCAGTGACAAATCAGTTGAGCTGTGTGCTTGGCATTACCCCAACAATATAAGTAATAAGTTGGATTTTTCTCTTTTTGAACCTATGCTCTAGGTTTCACTTGGGTATAGCCTAAATATATAAGAAGAAATGCAAATGGTGTTAAAACTCATCCCTCTTTTTCTGAAGCATGGCTTAGCTGTAGAAGTTGTGTCTTGATCTGCTTACTATAGACTCTCCTGAGAACAGCAAATCTTCTTGCCAACATTTGCCATGCAGATACCAGACTATGAGCTAAAAGTTTGTACAAAGGAATTTCCAGTGGAGGCAAAGCCATCAGATCCCCTGCAGGCATAGTCAGCAGTATCTCTTTCAGCTCACCAGGTCTCAGTGCTGCCCATGGCCCACAAAATAATTCATTTCCACCTCAGCTGCTGAGACCTAAAATTCCCCTATACTACTTCAACTCTTTACAAATTGGAACTCATGCTGGTTCCATTTGCTAATGGTGACCATGGCCAATCCCTCCAAATTTCTGTGTTGACGGACAAAGGCATAACTATAAATTTTACCAAACCTTGGAGCTGTTCAGTGTTTTAGGACTCTGAAGCATTTATTTCTGCCCCATATAGAAGCTATTCTCTGTTATGAAATAGGAAGATTTATTTAAAGAAAGCATTTGATGACCTAGTTGGTAAAAACAAAAATGATTAAAACTTAGGCAAATAATCCACATATTGCTATTACCTTAATGATTAAAACATGCAGCTCATTAATTTAATCTGACAGTGGGCCCTTTTGTGGGTAGACAACTCATATGTAACATCTTACTGCACCTGAAGAGACTTGTCCCATGCCAAGCCTGGCTCCCCATTTCTTTTATTACTGAGAAAGCATTGGTACAATCCAAAATGATTAAAGCAAGAGAGATTGAATTGCAGACAAAGAACATCAGACTGGATCAGGAATGGGAAAATAAAACTCCAAACAAGAATGAGACGCAAGGGACTAATGATCAAAACATTCAAGTTTCCTTTAAAAAAAACAAAAATAAAACTGGAATATTCAACTTTCTACTTTATGATACCTCAGAAAAAAGTTTACATAATCTATTAATACAGTAGTGCTTTTTATCTGGGAGGAGTTCTTCCAGGGTCCCTAAAAGAGAGCCCTTAACATTATATATATATATGGAGAGACAGAGAGAGAGAGAGAGTACAAAATATGTCAGAGGTGTAAGAAAACTAATGAAGCAAAGTTCCTGGATCCAGTTCTCCTTGTCTATAACTACTCCTTGTATGAAACTGGAAAAACTCTTGAACTTCATTATTGGTAATGATTATTAGTGGAATGGCATCTAACCCATTTAATCATGAATCACAAAAGACCAGCAAAATTTACATGACACAAAAATTACAGAAAAATAAAAGAAAAAATCTTCAAGATTTACTGCCTCCATATACCTAACCCATGAAAAAGGAAATTTTCTCATTATAATTATTTCTTTGCACAAAACAAAAGCAAATAATTCAAACCTCCTTGTGATTCAAAAAGCAAAGATTATTTTCTATTGCTAATAGTCAACATTTTAGATACCCATCTTAGGCCAGGTGTGGTGGCTCACGCTTGTAATGTCAGCACTTTGGGAGGCCAAGGCAGATGGATCACTTGAGGACAGGAGTTTGAGACCAGCCTGGGCAACATGGTGTAAACTCATCTCTACTAAAAATACAAAAATTAGCTGGTCACGATAGTGCACGTCTGTAGTCCCAGCTACTCCGGAGGCTGAGGCAGGAGAATGGCTTGAACCAGGGAGGTAGAGGTTGCAGTGAGCCAAGGTTGCACCACTGTACTCCAGCCTGGGTGACAGAGTGAGACTCTGTCTCCAAAAA
>NW_016814799.1:418376-441890 GCF_001698545.2 Rhinopithecus bieti | reverse complement strand
AAAAAAAAAAAAAAAAAAAAAAAATCTATCTTAAATCACTTCACAGTCATCCAAGTTGAACCTTATTCTTTTTCTTCTTAAGATTGAGCTAATCTACTATTAATGGAAACTGTACCCTTAAGTGACATTAGGTTTGCCTACCAAGGAGATTCAGGCCCTCGCTATTCTGCATCTTCTTTCACATCCTACCCATTCCCAGGAAGCCTTCTTGATCTAACTTATGCTACGGAAGATCAGACGAGTGAGGGGCACAATTCTCGGTCCGCGTTTTCTTGCTTCTTTAGAACAAAAGTGGTTCCTGTTGAGATAGATCATATTTTAACTGAATGGGAAATTTAATTCTGGAATTTCACTGTTAGCCAGTTTTTCTCCATAGAAAGATGATCAAGGCAAATGCTATATGAATATTCTCCTCTTTACTATAGGTGGGTTCTTCTTAAGTCAAAACAAATTATGGCTGGGCACGGGGGCTCACACCTATAATCCCAACACTTTGGGAGGCCAAGGAGGGTGGGTCACTTGAGGTCAGGAGTTCAAGACCAGCCTGGCCAACATGGCAAAACCCTGTCTCTAATAAAAATACAAAAATTAGCCAGGTGTGTGTGGTGCATGCCTGTAATTCCAGCTACTCGGGAGGCTGAGGCAGGAGAATCACTTGAGCCCGGGAGGAGGAGGTTGCAGTGAGCCAAGATCGCACCACTGCACTCCAGCCTGGGTGACAAAGCTAGACTTCATCTCAAGAAAAAAACAAAACAAAATAAAACAAATTTATCTTTCATAATAAAATAGTCCAAGGGGCCAGGTGAGGTGGCTGATGCCTGTAATCCCAGCACTTTGGGAGGCCAAGGTGGTTGGATCACCTGAGGTCAGGAGTTTGAGACCAGCCTGACCAACATGGTGAAACTCTGTCTCTACTAAAAATACAAAAAATTAGCCGGCGTGGTGGCAGGCACCTGTAATCTCAGCTACTCAGGAGGCTGGGGCAGCAGAATCACTTGAACCGGGAGGCAGAGGTTGCAGTGAGCCAAGATCGTGCCATTGTATTCCAGCCTGGGTGATAAAAGCAAGACTCCATCTCAAAAAAAAAAAAAAAAAGTCAAAGGAAAACTCTTAAGTGGACTGTGTCTTAAGAAACCCACTATGCCCATGTGTTGACAGGAGAGCTGTGTTGCCTATTAAGACAAAGTAACTAAATGGTGATGCTACAATTATTAGTTTTTTATTTGTATAGATGGGGCCTATTTCTAGTTAATACTTCCTCTGGCTTGGGAGAGTCAGTGATAGGATATTGAAGCCTATGTGTAATGTTTAAGGCAAAATGTTGACATTTTAGATGAATTCTTTCATTTAAATTCCTCCTCGTGACCTGCTGGTTTTACAATGCATATATCATGCTTCAGTATTAGAAACTTTAGTTTGGGGCTAACAGAAATAGTTCAGCTAATGAAAATAATGATTTTTTCATGCTGTACTACATAGTAATTTAAAGCATTTCAATTAAACAAACTGTCTCATTAGAGCTCCTTGATAATGCAGTTCCATTTGCTTTGATATGGTCAGAAATCCCAAGGATGCTTTTGGGATACACTCTAACTCTCATATGAACTTGCTTAAAAAGGTTACCACATACCAGACATTTTAGAGTACTCAAATGACCTACTTTAAAAACGTTTGAAGCCATTTTACGGTGTGGACTCTGAACAAATTACCCTTATTTAATAAGTAGCTTTCAGTTTGTGTTCCAAAAGTCATCTGAGTTCTACCAATGAGGTTTATTTTTCAAAGCTCCATTTTTCTCATATTGTGAGATGAGAAAGCACATTCATTCATAAAATTCTCATTCTGGGCCAGCCACGGTGGCTTAAGCCTGTAATCCTAGCAATTTGGGATGCCGAGGTGGGCAGATCACCTGAGGTCAGGAGTTCGAGATTAGCCTGGCCAACATGGAGAAACCCCACCTCTACTAAAAATACAAAAATTAGCTGGATATGGTGGTGCGTGCCTGTAATCCCAGCTACTCAGGAGACTGAGGCAGGAGAATCGCTTGAATCTGGGAGGCGGAGGTTGAAGTGAGCTGAGATCACGCCACTGCACTCCAACTTGGGTGACAGATAGAGACTCTGTCTCAGGGGGAAAAAAAAAACCTCATTCTGTTACTACTTTTTTTCCACAGAGTAATCTTATGATGAATATTATAATTTTAAAATTCACTATTTTGCAACATATTCCCTATCATTTTTTTCTCAAAAGAGTCTAGACTCACTTGCTCATTTCTCTGGGAAAAAAAACCTAAGTACATAAATAAAATTGGCTGAGCACAGTGGCTCATGCCTGTAATCCCAGCACTTTGGGAGGACGAGGTGGGCAGATCACCTGAGGTTGGGAGTTCAAGACCAGCCTGGCCAACATGGTGAAACCCCATCTCTACTAAAAATACAAAAAATAGCTAATTATGGTGGCACACGCCAGTAATCCCAGCTACTTAGGAGGTTGAGGCAGAAGAATTGCTTGAACTCAGGAGACAGAGGCTGCAGTGAGCTGAGATAGGGCCATTGCACTCCAGCCTGGGTGACAGAAGCAAGACTCCATCTCAATAAATAAATAAACAAAATTGGTGAAAGGCTCATTGAGATAATCTGAGGATAAATTATATATCATTACTTTAACTTGAATATTTAAATGCCTTCACATAAGCTAAAGGTTCAAAAAGATAAATTCTATTAATTTTACTATAGTTGAAAATAGATGCTGATCTCGGTGGCTCACTCTGTAATCCCAGCACTTTGAGAGGCCAAGGCAGGGAGATCACCTGAGGTCAGGAGTTTGAGATTAGCCTGGCCAACATGGTGAAACCCCATCTCTACTAAAAATACAAAAATTAGCCAGGTGTGGTAGTCAGCGCCTGTAATCCCAGCTAGTCAGGAGGCTGAGGCAGGAGAATGGCTTGAACCAGGGAAGCAGAGGTTGCAGTGAGCTGAGATCGCACCACTGCACTCCAGCCTGGGTGACAGAGCAAGACTTCATCTCAAAAATAAAAAAGAAAACAGATTTAAAAAATAAATTTTTCATATGCCTAACATAAGTAAGAAGTAAGGCACTTGAAAATTTATTTTATGTTACCAAATAGTCTCTTGAATTTAAATATCTGTTAATTTAACTTAAATATCAGACAAACCAGTTGTTGAACATGATAAAATAGCACAATGAACAGCTGACGGGATGCCAGCTAGTTTTTTTTTTTTTTTTTTTTGGCTATTTGTATGCTATAGCAATAAGAATATCAATTTTGATATCTCAATTCAAATCCAATTGAACTTGTGAAAATGAGAGTTTTATGCATTTAGGCCTGCTAATAACAACACCGTCTTTTACCTTGATTGCAAAAACCATTTTTTTATTAGTTAGGGTAAGTAATGCTGGCTGCTATAACAAATCCTAAGGTCTAAAATGGCTTAACACAATAAAAGTTTATTTCTCTCTCTGACACAATGTCCATTGTGGTCATTCCATCTTGTGACTTCAAAATAACTGGGATCTCAGACTCTTCTGTTGGATCCTATAGCCAGGGGATAGACATCAGAGAGTGTATAAAGAACATTACAATAGTCTTTTGGGTTTGTTGGGGGTTAGGGGAAGAATGGTAACTGGGCTCAGAAGTATTGTACATCACTTCTACCCACATTCCAGTGGCCAGAATTCAGTTACGTGGTCACAACTAAGTACAATGGAGGCTGGGAAATGTAGTCTGTCTACCCAGGGAGTAAGAAAATGGGTTTTGGTAGACACATAGCAATCTTTCCACAAAAATCTCTGTAGCCTCAGCACGGACTTGAACAAAGAATATAATCTCACAGTTGTTCTTATAACTAGAGATATAATCATCTGGTTTTTAGGTGGAATAATATAAAGTCTAAAAAATAATGGTACTATTCTAACTAAAAGGTATTTAGAAATCAGTAACCATCTATGTCACGTGTTTAATCATCTGTGTCTCAGGTGCCCCTTCAAGGCACATAGATTCAGCTTTTCCCATCCAATTATCCGAATCTCTGAAAGCGCTTTTCTTTTCCACTCACTTGGCTATCAAAAATGGCAGACACAGTAACTTTAACTTAACTTTCATCCTGAAAGCTTGAGTGAATCATATTAAACATAACCCAAATTTTTTTTGTTCTTTTCTTCCTGGCCTGTGTGACCCAAACCAGTGTTTTCAAAGGCGTACTGACTGCATGAACCAATTTGAAGCTGAAGCTATGAGTTTTTGTTTTGTTTGGGTTTTTTTTCTGCTATGAATTTTTGAACACTGAAACCCAGACAATGCCTCAACAGAACCTCCAATAGTCTCTGGATTGATATTTCATTCAGTTTAGGTTCCTGGCAGAGGTTTGATTTTATGAACCCTTGTTAATTACCAAGCTTTCCAAATGTCCTACAAGGAACTCTAATGCAAAAGACTACCCATCCATTGTGTAATTGGTCTCCGAAGCAGAAATTCAGCATAAAATTGAGGTAAGTACCCAGAAAACTCAGGCAAAATCTCACAGCTTGACTTGTATCTTCTTTTAAATATCACAACCCTAGAGCAAAACAGCAAATAATTGATAGGCGATGTAGAGAAGAGTAACTGATAGGATTGAAACCCTGCAGGGACTGACCTAGAAAGAGAGATAAAAGGAACTGAGAGAGCCTGGTTGCTCCACTTCATGCAATCCTGGGAGGTAGATGTTTCAGAGATCTGGCTCTGTCTAATCCCTCAGTGACTTCAAACATTTCTATTTTAATGGCTCTTCCTCTTTCGAATGGGAATAATATAAAATGGGTTAAATTTCCTCTCTGGGCTGAAGGTGACATTCACAAGGCATCTATCCAGTCCATTTCCTGTTTGGAAGGCAACCTTCCACTGAGGCCTTCCTGAGAGACTCCTCTGAGACCTATTTCAGGCAGTCTTCAGTTGACATCCTGCCTGCGTTTCCACAAACCCAAATGAAAGTTACTTAACCTCACTGGCCTCAGTTTCTCTTCTGCAAACTGGGAGTTAAAAATACCCACCTCCGCGCCACTGCACTCCAGCCTGGGTGACAGAGCCAGACTCTGTCTCAAAAAAAAAAAAAAATCCACCTCCCAGGTTTGGATGAGGGTTAAATAGTTTAAAGTCACTTCACAGAGGGCTGTACAAATAAAAAAAGCTCAACCAGCTACTGTTACCTTAAAAAAGAAAGGTTAAACCAGCTCCCAATGACTTTCTGCATTATCTAACAATCCTTCAAGTTGGTAAAATGTTATTTGAAGCCCAAAACTCTCTGTATTTAATTTAATCCTAATTCAATCCATTTTGGCTATATTTTAGAGATTCACATAATGTCTTCTATGTGATTATATATGGTTTCCATTATTTGTTCCTGAAAACTCTGAAGACTCAGAAACATGGTAATGTTGAAACATACGGTGCCACCCATACCCGAGTTCCTCTGTGCAGGTGCTCAGTGGGGATTGACAGTGAGGTAGTGCTTTACTTGCTACAGCAGGGCTGGCAAGTATGTGGCAGTTGCAACACCCAGCTCACCTCCAAAACATATGTCTATGTCTACTAATAAACATCTACATCAGTGAATAGGTCACCAAACTTTTCCATAGAGTCTATATTTTTTCCACAAAATCCTTTTCAAAAATACTTTGGACAGTCTCTGCTGATCCATCAGCCACTACTAATCTATTTCCATTCCTGGGCTATAGCATAAAGGGAAGCAAATTTAAAACGGGAAGCAAACCTTGAAGAAGAGCAAACTGATTTTAACTATTTGTTTTGGTTTTCTGTGTCTAGAAACTGAAAAAAAAAAATGACTAAAGTCAGTTCTTGATTGTCTGTGATATTGGAGTGTGGTTTAGGATGAACGAATCAAATTAATAAACCTATGTTAGAAACGGGACTTAAAAGAAATGTCTAAATATAAAAATCATAGCACTACAAAGAGTGTACATTTCATTTAAAAATAAAATGGAAAAAAAATCAATGGTAGGCAACCACAGACAAACCTCCTCTTTTGTCAGAGCTGTTATTAACAAGTAACTAAGTCTGCAGATTTCATTTTCACCTTCTCTGTCCTTCACTACATGTAGACTGGTAGATGGGTTCATGGGATCTGCAGTGGGCAAGACACAAAAATGTACAGAGACAACTGAGCTGGAAAACCACAGACAGGTTGATCAGCTCTTGAATAATAAGTATCTGCAAGATTATAAAACTGTTGGTGATTTACATATGAAAACAGTCTCAGTGCTAGGGAGAGAGAAAAGTTTAAGTAGCAGCATGAGAAGCTTACAGGAAAAGGCTAAAAATATTTCAAAGGAAAATCTGTGAATTAGAAAAAATATATATTTCCATAAGCAATTTTGTTTATCTCCTGGGTAAAAGACAAGATCATCTCTGTCTACGCTTGGTAAAGATGCTATGTATTTGGCCACTACCATTTGAGAGAAGCAGAAGAGCACAGCAGTGTTCAGACTCTAGAGCCAGACTGTCTGGGTTCAATCCCAGTTCTGGAACTTTTCAGCTTTGTGAGCTTGGGTAAGCTGCATGACTTCTCTGTGCCTTGGTTGTCTTCTCCATAAAGTTAGGATGATAATAGAGCCCACCTCATAACATTCTGACAAGGGCTAAATTAGTTTTATGTATGTAACATCTAGACTAGTTCTTGATACATACTAGGTTTTCTCCTTGGATATTTGTTGTTATTTGCTACAACTTGGTAAAGATCAGACCTCAAAGGAATAATAGCTCCTTTTTAAAATAGTAGATAGGCCAAGCATGGTGGATCATGCCTCTCATCCCAGCATTCTTGAAGGCTGAGGTGGGTGGATTGCTTGAGCTCAGGAGTTCAAGACCTTCTTGGGCAACATGGAGACACCCCATCTCTACAAAGATACAAAAATTAGCCAGGTGTGGTGGCGTATGCCTGTAGTCCCAACTACTTGGGAGGCTGAGGTGGAGGCTGCAGCGAGTCGTGATCATGCCACTGCACTCCAGCCTGGGTGACAGAGCCAGACCCTGTCTCCAAAAAACATAAATAAATAAATAAATAAATAAATAAATATATAATGTAAAGTCCTTAAAATGGCCTACCAGGTGCCCATCAATCCATGAGTGGATAAAGAAAATGTGGTATATAAATATTATGTAATACTACTCGGCCATAAAAAGGAATGAGTTAATGGCATTCACCGCAACCTGGATGGGATTGGAGACTATTATTCTAAGTGAAGTAACTCAGGAATGGAAAATTAAACATCATATGTTCTCACTCATAAGTGGGAGCTAAGCTATGAGGATGCAAAGGCATAAGAATGATGCAATGGACTTTGGGGACTTTCAGGGAAAGGGTGGGAAGTGGGGTAAGGGACAAAAGCCTACAGATTGGGTTCAGTGTTTACTGCTTATAAATCACCACTAAAGAATTTACTCATGTAACTGAATATCAGCTGTTCCCTAAAAAAACCTATGAAAAAAAATGGCCTATTAGGGAAATAAAACAGTAGGACGTATTATTGAGTTTTGTTATCATGTGGTTTTTTAAAAATATACCATGTGGTTTTTTAAAATACTTTTTTGAAAGTGTATTGGTTATTTATTGTTGTTGTAACATATTTCCGTAATATTGGTTCATGCAGTACCATAAATCCAGTGGCTTAAACAACACAAATATATTCTCTTCCAGTACTGGAGATGAGAAGTCTAAAATGGGTCTCGCTGGGCTAATACCAAGGTGTTGGCAGGGCACTTCCTTTCTGGGACCTTTCAGGGAAATTCCATTTTCTTGCCTTTCTAGCTTCTAGAGGTTGCCCACATTCCTTTGCTACTACTGCCATGCCATTGTCAAAGCCAGCAACAGCCAGTCAAGATTTCTTATATCACTCTGATGCCAAATCTTCTACCTCCTTCTCTCACACGTCAAGACCCCTGTGATTGGCCGGGCGCAGTGGCTCACACCTGTAATGCCAGCACTTTGGGAGGCCCAGGTGGGCGGATCACGAGGTCAGGAGATTGAGACCATCCTGACTAACCCAGTGAAACCCCGTCTCTACTAAAAATATAAAAAATTAGCTGGGCGTGGTGGTGGGCACCTGTAGTCCCAGCTACTCGGGAGGCTGAGGCAGGAGAATGGCATGAACCTGGGAGGAAGAGTTTGCAGTGAGCCGAGATCATGCCACTGCACTCTATCTAGCCTGGGGGACAAAGCGAGACTCTGTCTCAAAAAAAAAAAAAAAAAAGACCCCTGTCATTTCACTGGACCCACCTGATAATCCAGGATAGTCTCCCTATTTTAAAATCAGCTGATTAGCAAGCTTAATTCATCTGCAACCCTAATTCCTCTTTGCCATGTAATGAAACATATTCACAGGTTCCAGGGATTAGGGTATAGACATTTTGGGGGGCCACTGTTCAGCTGCTGCAGAGCGGAATAACATCTATCTTAGAAACTGGAATGATTAATATACTCTGCACGGTAAAGTGAGAAGAGTTTTGGAGTAAGCAAACAAGAGGTCTGAGTTCACGCCTGTGTTTGGTTATTAGCTAGTTTTACGATCTCAAGAAATTTTAAGTCACTTTATCTCTTTGGACTTCTATGCAATAAGAGTTGATGTTATATGACCTATGACTCTTGTCAAATTAAAAATAAAGGGCTAAAGTCACTGAATTATACAACAAAGCATCAAAATATTCTTCTGCAGAGGACAGTTCTAAATTTAGTTTTCAAATGAGTCTACATTTACCTGCCCTACTTGGTTCTGAAATTTCCCCCTTTCACAGTGTAAAACCATGCAATACAGTGTAAAAACCATGGGTATTGGGAGAGGTGCAGTTTTGGGGGTTTTGTTGTTGTTGTTGTTGAGTTTTTTGTTGTTGTTGTTAGATAGAGTCTCACTCTGTTGTCCAGGCTGGCGTGCAGTGGCACCATCTTGGCTCACTGCAACCTCCACTTCCTGGGTTTAAGCGACTCTCCTGCCTCAGCCTCCTGAGTAGCTGGGATTACAGGCGCACGCCACCACAGCCAGCTAACTTTTGTATTTTCAGTAGAGATAGGGTTTCACCATGTTGGTCAGGCTGGTCCCGAACTCCTGACCTCATGATCCTCCCACCTCAGCCTCCCAAAGTGCTGGGATTACAGGAGTGAGCCACCGCGCCCAGCTGTGGTGCAGTGTTTTTGAGGCAAGATGTATGAACTGTTTTATCAATGCATACCAACGTTCACTCCAACATGGAAGAAATAGTTCCTGTGGTGTTCTTTCTTAAACATAATTTCCTCTATTCCTATAGGTGGACACAAGTAATGTTTTAAGATAAAATCTGACTTTATTGCCACTATAATTAGAAACCATTTACTTGAAAGTTCTTTTTGAAAATGGAGAGGAATACATTAACCTTCCCATGACTTTCTGAATCCTTGAAGACCACTAGATCATCCCTTGTTCTCCTTCATAAGCTTTACTTTTCAATCCTTTAATCATATTTGTTGCAAATTTAAGAGACTACTTTTAACACTTTGGGAGGGGCTGTTGTTAATGAGAATGGAGGTATAAGGGCAGATGTAAAGCCAAGAAAACCTATCATCTATTATGCTAAGCACATTAATAGAGCTTACCCTTGTACTGAAGATCCTGGAGAAAGAGATAAAAGAGATATTTCTTCATTTTTGAAATTCATTAAGGAGAAAAAAAAAATCCATCTTAACTACGACAACTATTTATAGTCTCAGAAGTAGCTTGGTAACAGAAAATAATCCTGCCTGAACTAATAAATAAGCAATATAAATTCAAGCCTCAGTTATGTCATTAACTAGCTGTGTGACCATGGACAAGTCACTTGACCTCTCTAAACTTTCATTTCATAGTGTTCATTCACTGGACTGCAAGAGAATAATTGGGTCCAACAAAGAGTAACAAAGAAAACGTGACAGGATAGAGAAGACATATTAAGAAGAAACCTGTAAGGCTGGGCGTGGTGGCTCACACCTGTAATCCTAGCACTTTGGGAGGCCGAGGTGGGCAGATCACCTGAGGTCAGGAGTTCAAGACCAGCCTCAATACGGAGAAACTCCGTCTCTACTAAAAATATAAAACTAGCTAGGTGTGGTGGTGCATGCCTGTAATCCCAGCTACTCAGGAAGCTGAGGCAGGAGAATTGCTTGAACCTGGGAGGTAGAGGTTGTGGTGAGCCAAGATCGCGCCATTGCACTCCAGCCTGGACAACAAGAGCGAAACTCCGTCTCAAAAAAAAAAGAAGAAGAAATCTGTAAACTGTTTTAAGAAATGCTGAATTTCAAATACCACCAATTTAAACAAAATTCCCTTAACAGGGAATCGGATGGACCGGCTATCTGATTTATTCTGTCAACCTACCCAGGAATGCCAGCAGCTTAGGAAATTGTGATGATGAAAAGA
The DNA here is from genome assembly GCF_001698545.2 of Rhinopithecus bieti. Lineage (NCBI taxonomy): Eukaryota > Metazoa > Chordata > Mammalia > Primates > Cercopithecidae > Rhinopithecus > Rhinopithecus bieti. Next base: position 431,453 of record NW_016814799.1, on the reverse strand, counting down.
AAACAAAAAAAGTTTGTAAAATTTTTTACTTTTTTGAAAACAAGTGAATATCCATTGTATTTGTTTATTTCATAATCAAACTTGTTTTCATTTTCAAATCTCTATGAAACAAATGAAGACAATGCTAAATAGAGTTAGTTCAATTGAGCTTGACACTATTGAGGGCCCAAACAAAGGTTTATTTCCTCAAAAAGCAATCAACATTCTCCCTCTTGCACTACAAAATTTGTACCCTAACTAGGTAGTCACCTCAAAAACCTTAATCTGGTAATACAGCGCATACAGCAGGGGAGTATGAGGCCATCATCTCTAGTGGAAAAACAACTCAAATATGTCTGAGTGACAGACAACAGCCATAAACCATATCTCTTTTCCTTGTGAAAAATAACACATCTCCATGCTTTGGCTGACTATTGAACCTTGGGGACTGCCTCTGGTTCCAAACAGAAAGCAACACAGATCTCAGTGGCATTCCAATATAGTCTGTTTTCAGTTCCCACAGATGTTTTTAGCTGGTGGTAGGCTGTTGCCTTCAGGAGTTTGTCATTTACAGAATCTTATAAAGTGGGTACCAGTGTTCCCTGCCCTCTTCCCAGGCAGGAACAGCTATGTTATGGGAAACCGGTCAGGCATTCAGCTGCTTCTTGTCCCAGACCTCCTGGGGTTGGCCTATCTTTCCAAGCCAATTTGAGGCTTCTCTGTTCTCTTTGTCCCCCCTTGGCTATCTATGACAAGAGACTGAATCTTAGAGCTGTGTGGTCCATCAGGGATATTTTGGGCTAATAATACCCATTGTGCTTGGAAATGCACATTTGTATGGTACCACAATAAAGTTCCTGAGTAGAATTTGCTTGTCTGTGCTAAAAACTTCAGTAAACCATTAACAGGAGCCAAAGCCTTCAATGACGAGAGAGGGTGTGTCTTGTAGATGGGATGGGACAGGAGTAATAAAGTGTCTAAATGCAGGACTTACTTACCTTTATTACTAAAGGCATGATCTTGAAAGATTTAAAGACAGAAACCAAGAAATGAATGTCATATTGTCACTTTTAATTCCCCAGCAAAATAAATTTCCTGATTTTTTCTGTTAGAGTGATTCATTAACAAAAACTTTGCATTAAAATAAGAAATGATTTCTTTAAAGTCTGTCTTGTGAAAAGACATTGCTTATTATACTATTTAGATTTGATTTCCGGGGGTGGAAATATTTGCCTATGCCAACAACAATGCATCAAGCATACAGATGCAGAGCCAGTGGCCAGGCTTCTTAAATAAATGATTTTAGTAGATATGGCTCTTGGCCTTCGGGACATAAAATCTGTTTTTGTTTGTGTTTTGTATACTAATATCAGCAAAGGCTTCCCTTTTCTCTTAGCATTTGGAAACTTTTGGTTGAATTTCATTAGGCAGGTGGCTCTCTTTTAATGTATAAGTTTTTTTATGTAATGTTGGAAAAAGTTAATCAGAATGCTTGAATAACAGGTTGAACAGCTATTAAAATTTGTAATCATTAAGATTCACTTAGCTAGAACCCCTTTTTTTTTTTTTTTTTTTTTTTTATGAGACAGATTCTTGTTCTGTCACCCAGACTGGAGTGCAGTGGCACAATCTTGGCTCACTGCAACCTCCGCCTCCCCAGTTCAAGTGATTCTCTTTCCTCAGCCTCCCAAGCAGCTGGGATTATAGGTGCACGCCACCATGCCCAGCTAATTTTGTATTTTTAGTAGAGATAGGGTTTCACCATGTTGGCCAGGCTAGTCTTGAACTCCTGGCTTCAAGTGATCCACCCACCTCAGCCTCCCAAAGGGCTGGGATTACAGGCATGAGCCACCGCACCNTTTTTTATGAGACAGATTCTTGTTCTGTCACCCAGACTGGAGTGCAGTGGCACAATCTTGGCTCACTGCAACCTCCGCCTCCCCAGTTCAAGTGATTCTCTTTCCTCAGCCTCCCAAGCAGCTGGGATTATAGGTGCACGCCACCATGCCCAGCTAATTTTGTATTTTAGTAGAGATAGGGTTTCACCATGTTGGCCAGGCTAGTCTTGAACTCCTGGCTTCAAGTGATCCACCCACCTCAGCCTCCCAAAGGGCTGGGATTACAGGCATGAGCCACCGCACCCAGCCCTCAAATCTTTTTAATAGAATCTTCAAAAATATTTTGACTGGATGTGGTGCATCATGCCTGTAATCCCAGCACTTTTGGGAAGCTGAAGCGGGTGGATCACGTGAAGCTAGGAGTTTGAGACCAGCCTGGCCAACATGGTGAAACCCCGTTTCTACTAAAAATACAAAAATTAGCCGGGGCACAGGCCTGTAATCCCAGCTACTCAGGAGGCACAAGAGTCACTTGAACCCAAAAGGCAGAGGCTGCAGTTAGCTGAGATCGCACCACTGCATTCCAGCCTAGGGAACAGAGGGAGACTCCGTCTCAAAAAATAAATAAATAAAAAACAAACAAAAAACAAAGTATATTATTTCCTGTATTAAAGATCTTGTAGGGTACTAAGATCAAGATTCTGGATATGTTTGGACATTGTACAGCTGTAGGTTGAAGACTAGGATGAAGATGTACTGACCTTAGAACTTGCCTTCATAAGTATTACTTTTTATTAAATGACTGATACTGCGTTTTTTTAGTTATTCCCCTATTTTTCCTGAAAGCCAAGTGTAGAAGCTAATTCTAGTTAATTTATGGTTTCATTTAATTAAGTTCCACTTAAATGAGATTTTACTGTAACATGGTCAATTGTATTCTGAATTATGAGATTTATTTGGGGCAAAGTTAGCACTTGCAGACTGGAAGAAACCTAATGTCTTTAAAACTTGAAAGAAGAGTCTTCTTAGAACTTATTTTCTGGATGCCACACAGGTCTGCCACTTTCTGATGAAACCTAATTCCAAGCATCTCTTTTTATCTCTAAGAACTCCAGCTCTGATTGTGTCTTTGCTTTGGTGACACCCTGGCGGTTCCTTTCTGTTGCTCAGAATTTGTCAAAAGAATGTGGAAGATCCTGTTGAGCTCAGTCTCCCTTACCCACCACTAGGTCAAGCCTCCCTCTCTGAAGAGTGCTTCTTATCCTTATGCCTGCTTCCAGAGTTGGTGGGGTTGGCTTTGGAGCAGGACTTAATTTTGTCTCATTTTAAATCATGTGCCCAATTGCTTCCTTTCTCTTAAATAATGAAAAGCCAGCAAAGACTAGCTTAATGCATAAGAAAAAATGAATTTAGGGAAATTATTCATCTGCCTGTAAATAATAGCTTCATTGATATGAGGTAGCTAATTCTCGACAATATTAGGTGCTCTTTCGATAGAAGCAAGAGAAAGAAAATATCTCAGAAATGTCTTTGTCATGCTTAAAAGTCCTCTGTCCCCCACTCCCCACAATTCCCTGGGTTTTTTTTAGAAGGGATATTTGTTCTCTCTCATAATCTGGAAATGTATGTGCCTAATTGAAATAAGATGTACGCTTTAAATGATGAAAATAAAAAGCGATCAAAATAGATTTTTCTTATCCTTGGGGCATTGGGAGTTTAAATGCAAACTGCATGGCTTGCAGTGTGGGGAATTAATTATTGGTAATTGAAGTTGTAAGCTTAATTCCCTGCTTGCTTAAATGAAAATGAATCCTTTTATTTAATATTGAAATAAGCACCACTAACCTCATGATCTGGGACAGCACATGCACTCAGCTTTTGAGCAACAGTGAATGTTTAAAAAGCTTTATCTTTTTAACACTGAATTGTGATTAAAACAAAACAAAACAAAAACACTGGGTTGAGGGAGTGGTATAAATACATTAGCAAATAACATAATAGATGGTATTTGGGTACTCTTAATAGATCCTGTTCTTATTCACCAGTAAGAGACTGTATTTTGTATTCAAATAAAAGTCCAAACCATTAAAAAATGCATTTATACTTTTTGAAAACTTGTCCTGAGTAAAATATTTTCGTTGGCTTGTTTTGTCATGTTGAAGCAGGATGACCGTTCAAACACAGGGCAGGTAAATTTCTCTGCCCTGTGTTTCTGCCGTGAGGAGTTCTTGTCTTCCTGAGGAAGCATTACGGCTAATCATGATGTGAACTTTGCTTCCTGCCCAGTCCTCTTGTTCTCTATGTCTGTGCCTGTCTATGTCTCAAGGAACGTCTCTGGGTATTTACACTGACTGTTCTGTGACTTAGGCCTGGTAGATTTCCAGGCCCCCTAGCCTATGCCTGCTTTTTGCCTAATATCTTCTACTCCTCTCTCAGATCTCAGTTCAAACATTACACCTGAGATTAAGGTAAGGACCCCTCTCTTATATTCTTACCACAGTAAATCATGTGGCAATTACTTGTTTCATGCTTCTCCATTCTGCCAGAGCACAAGTTCCAAGAAGGCAGGGTCTGCCTTGTTCACAGGTGGAGGTCCAGTAACTAGTTCAGAGCCTTGCATATACGGGGGATCAAGAAACATATTTGAGTGAATGAATGAATAAATGAATGAATGGTGAATGAGTGTTAATTAAGGTTGGTCTGAGAGACACTTGGCAAAATTCCCAGTTTATAGTCCTGAAGTATTCATAACTCTTACAATACAATTAATAATTTATTTTCTCATTTTAAATAGGAAATGAATGGTAGTATCTTCTGACTGTTTATTGTACTTCATACTTAGTCCTCAGTCAACATTTCCTAAAAGATAATTTATCCATATTTCAGTAACACCTGTAATTGTGTAATAAGTAACACAAGAAAAATTAAGCTTGTGTGTTGTTTAATGTATTTATTAGAGAAAAACCTAGATATTGAGATTCCCTCAAATGAAATAGTGTTGTTTGAATTTGCTTTCAGTGGAACCTATCATTTCTAACCTAGGAGAGGTCTGTTCTTTAAGCAACCAGCCTCTGTATCCACAAAGTTTGCTCATGGTGTGTAGAAAACTCCTTCGGGGCAGCTCCAAGGGCCAAGTTTGCTCAGATTGCTCAAACTTTCAAAACTACTTTTCTCAAAAGCACAGGGCTTAAATGAACACTTGTTTGATCTAAATATGGTTTCACATTGTGATGGAGAGAAAGTAAAGAAGACAGAAGAACGCTTTGGTCTTTACCTCAGTATCCTGAAACTTCTGCTTCATTCATTTTAAAAGGAGCAAAAGTAGATCTAAATGGTTTTCTGGGTTAAGATGGTAGACTAAACCACACATCTAAATTTGCTTCTCTACAAAATTCCACTAAAACTTGAGTAAAGTGATTTTCTTGAAAAGGCACAACTCACATGAAAAAGAACACAAAAAACAAAAGAAGAAACTAAAAAACAAAGAAAAAACTGGAAAAAAAAAAAAAAAAAAAAGGCTGGGCATGGTGGCTCATGCCTCTAATCCCAGCACTTAGGGAGGCTGAGGTGGGCAGATCACTTGAGATCAGGAGCTGGCCAACATGGTGAAACCCTGCATGGTGGTGGGCGCCTGCAATCCCAGCTGCTTGTGAGGCTGAGGCAGCAGAATCACTTGAACCTGGGAGCCGGAGGTTGCAGTGAGTTAAGATGGCACTGCACTCCAGCCTAGGTGACAGAGTGAGACTCCAGAAAAAAATAAAAGAAAAGAAAAGGAAGAAAGGGAAGGAAGGGAAGGAAGGGAGGGAAGGGAAGGAAGGAAAGGAAAAGAAGGAAGGGAAAGGAAGAAAGGAAGAAGAGAGAAAGAAGGGAGGGAGGGAGGAAGGAAGGAAGGAAAGAAGGAAGGAAGGAAGAAAGAAAATTTTGGAACCTGAAAAGCAGATTGACAACTGGCAGTGCCATATACCCCTACTGCTGGTGTAGAGGGGAGGCCAAAATAATGAAGAGGCTAAAATAAACATTGAGCGAAAGCTGTTCCATTGGGTTAAATCTCTATATCTTCACTCACATTGCCCTTTCCTCACCTAATTTATTCTGAGGAGTAAGCACAGCAGAAGGCCTTGGAAATGCAGGACACGAGATACAATTAAAGATGTATCATCATACCAAACACAGAGAGATTGCATGACTGAATGCATATGGAATGCTAAAACCTTTCACTGCTTCCTCCACTTGGCTTCCAGAATGCCAGAAGCCTGGAGAGTTTCCCTTTAGTAAGGAGACTGGAAGAATGTTTTCTGCTAAAAATGTCAACATAGGAGGAAAGTTTTTTTGTTTTTTGGGGGTTTTTTTGTTTTTGTTTTTTGGGTTTTTTTTTGAGATGGAGTCTTGCTCTGTTTCCCAGGCTGGAATGCAGTGGCACAGTCTCTGCTCACTGAAGCCTCTGGCTCCCAGGTTCAAGCAATTCTCTGCCTCAGCCTCCTGAGTAGCTGGGATTACCGGCATGCACCATGACACCCAGCTAATTTTTGTATTTTTAGTAGAGACGGGGTTTTGTCATGTTGGCCAGGCTGGTCTCGAACTCCTGGCCTCAAGTGGTCTGCCCACCTGGGCCTTCCAAAGTGCTGGGATTACAGGCATGAGCCACCATGCCCTGCCAGGAGGAAAGATTTTTTAAATATTGACATTGGAAGTACAAAGAGCCTATCCAGATCACTTGACAGCGACATCCAAAGTAAACAAGCTCCACAGAAGCACCCAGAGCAACCAATTATGATTTAAATCCCTTGTTCTTAATCATAAAGAAAGGATGACAAGATATGGAAGATAAAGACCAAACCAATAAACAAAAGAAAGCAACTCAAAGGAAATAGAGACTATATGGTGGGGGGGGGTGGGGGGGGGGGGAAACTCCAACAAAGCTATTCTATTTTTTTTATTTTTGAGACAGGGTCTCATTCTGTTGCCCAGACTGGAGTGCAGTGGCTCTATCTTGGTTCACCACAGCTTCGATCTCCTGGGCTCAAGAAATTCTCTCACCTAAGCCTCCTGATTAGCCAGGACCACAGGCATGCACCAACATGACCAGCTAATTTTTTTGTATTTAATTTAATTAATTTATATATTTATTTATTTATTTGAGGTAGAGTCTTGCTCTGTCGCCCAGGCTGGAGTGTAGTGGAGTGACCTCAGCTCACTGCAACCTCTGCCTCCCAGGCTTAAGCAATTCTCCTGACTCACCCTCCCAAGTAACTGCCATTACAGGCGCATGCCACCCCACCCAGCTAATTTTTATTTTTTTTTTTAGTAGAGACAGGGTTTTACCATGTTGGCCAGGCTGGTCTCGAACTCCTGACCTCAAGTGATCTGCCCGCCTTGGCCTCCCAAAGTGCTGGGATATCAGGCGTGAGCCACTGTGCCCGGCCACCAGCTAATTTTTGTATTTTTTTTTAAATTTTACTTTAAGTTCTGGGATACATGTAATGAACATGAAGACTTGTTACATAGGTATACATGTGCCATGGTGGTTTCCTGCACCTATCAAACTGTAATCTCGGTTTCAAGCCCTGCGTGCATTAGGTATTTGTCTAATGCTCTCTGTCCCCTTTCCCCCCAACTCTAACTTCTGTATTTTTAGTGGAGACGGGGGTCTCATCATGTTGCCCAGGCTAGTGTCGAACTTCTGAGCTCAAGCAATCCATCCACCTCAGCTCCCAAAGTGGGCCACTGTGCCTGGCCAAACAAAACCATTCTTTTTTTTCTGAGACGGAGTTTCACTCTTCTTGCCCAGGCTGGAGTGCGATGGTACAATCTCGGCTCACCATAACCTCAGCCTCTCGGGTTCAAGCAATTCTCCTGCCTCAGCCTCTCAAGTAGCTGGGATTACAGGCATTGTGCCACCACACCCAACTAATTTTGTATTTTTGGTAGAGACAGGGTTTCACCGTGTTGACCAGGCTGGTCTTGAACTCCTGACCTCAGGTGATCCACCCGTCTCAGCCTCCCAAAGTGCTGGGATTACAGGTGTGAGCCACCACGCCCAGCCCAAACAAAGCTATTCTTAATAACCTCAGAGAGGCCGGGTGCAGTGCTCCCGCCTGTAATTCCAGCACTTTGGGAGGCCAAGGTGGGCACATCACCTAAGGTCAGGAACTCAAGATCAACCTGGCCAACACGGCGAAACCCCATTTCTACAAAAAATAGAATCATCCTGGGTGTGGTGGCATATGCCTGTAGTCCAAGCTACTTGGGAGGCTGACGCAGGAGAATCGCATGAACCCAGGAGGCAGAGGTTGCAGTGAGCCGAGATTGTGACACTGCACTCCAGACTTGGCAACAGAGCAAGACTCTGTCTTAAAAAAAAAAAAAAAAAAAAAAAAAACCGAGAGAAAATATTTCCTTCGTGAAAATAGAAAATGATGCTATGTCAAAAGAAATTTCAGAGAATAAAAAGAGCAGCTAATAGCTGAAAAGAAAAATTCAACAGAAGAGTTGAAGATAAAGTTCAAGAAAGTGTTAAGAAAACAGCAAAAAGACAGAAGGAAAATAGAAGAGAAGATATAAGAAAAATAAAGGGAGCACACCTGAAGGTCTCACATATAAGTAATAAGGATTCCAGGAAAAGGGCAAGGAGAAAATGAAGCAGAAAAATCATTAGCAAAATAATTTAACAAAAATTTTTCAGAACTGAAGACATGAATTGCTAGATGAAAAGGGCCCACCAAGTGCTCCTGCAAAATAGATTCTAGTAGAGCTACATCAAGGAACATCACTGAAATTTCAGAACACTGAGGACAGAGATCCTATAAACTTGCAGAGAGAAAAATAGACTACTTAGAAAGGACTAGGAATCAGAATGCCTTCACATTTCTCAACTACAATAAGACAAGAGAAAGACCTTAAAAAAAAAATTTGTTTTTTGAGACGGAGTCTCACTCTTGCCTAGGCTGGAGTGCAATGGCATGATCTCCGCTCACTGCAACCTCCGCCTCCCAGGTTCAAGCGATTCTCCTGCCTCAGTCTCCCAAGTAGCTGGGATTACAGGTGCCCACCACCATGCCTGGCTAATTTTGTATTTTAGTAGAGACAGGGTTTCACCATGTTGGCCAGGATGGTCTTGATCTCCTGACCTCGTGATTCACCCGCCTTGGCCTCCCGAAGTGCTGGGATTACAGTTGTGAGCCACCATGCCTGGCCGACCTTCAAAATTTTTAAGAGTCCAGGCGCAGTGGCTCACCTGTAATCCCAGCACTTTAAAACACAAATGTAGGAAGATCACTTGAGCCCAAGAGTTTAAGTGAGCTATCATTGCGCCACTGTACTTCAGCCTGGGCAATAGAGCAAGACCCTGAAAATGTCCTTGCTAAACTATAACAGTAACAGAAATCCATCTCGGTTGACTCCATTTTGCTTCCAACCTTCAAGCTGTGCTTGGTCATTCCCGGGTATAGTCCAAGCTAACTTTGGGAGAAATTTAGTTTGTATTTTAACTTTAAAACAAGGATGATAATAGTCCCTTCCTAAAACTGAGCCCTTCCGGCCAGGTGCAGTGGCTTACACCTGTAATCCCAACATTTTGGGAAATCTGGGCAGGTGGATCACCTGAGGTCAGGAGTTTGAGACTAGCCTGACCAACATGGTGAGACCTCATCTCTACTAAAAATACAAAAAAATAACCAGGCGTAATGGTGGGTGCCTGTCATCCTAGCTACTCGGGAGGCTGAGGCAGGAGAATTGCTTGAACCAGGAGGTGGAGGTTGCAGCGAGCCGAGATGTCACCATTGCACTCTAGCCTGGGCAATAAGAGTGAAACTCTGTCTCTAAATAAATAAATAAAAACTAAGCCCTTCCTTGCTCAGGGACTGAAAACCACCTTTGTAAAACTAATGTAAAACTACAAGATTAGGATTATGGGAAGGACCTGAACTCTGCTGAAATATAGGAGTAGTTTCTACAATCCCTTACTGCTCAGGGATCATATGCCCAGAGGTCACAAGATTTGTGACTCCTCCAATTGCTCTTCGAGATAACATCACTATTGTAAAACCTAAAATTATTATATTATTTTTTGCAATATTTTTCAGACTGACCCCACCCACGCTCATGACTCAGGTCTCAACTAATACTATATCCTCACCCAGAAGCTGACTCAGCACACAAGGATCTTCTCCACACTCCTATGATTTCATCCCCAACAAATCAGCAGCACCCATTCCCTACACCCCTACCCACCAAATTGACCATAAAAACCATACCTTCGGCTGGGCGCGGTGGCTCAAGCCTGCAATCCCAGCACTTTGGGAGGCCAAGACAGGCGGATCACGAGGTCAGGAGATCGAGACCATCCTGGCTAACACGGTGAAACCCCGTCTCTACTAAAAAATACAAAATCTAGCCGGACGAGGTGGCAGGCGCCTGTAGTCCCAGCTACTCGGGAGGCTGAGGCAGGAGAATGGCGTAAACCCCGGAGGCGGAGCTTGCAGTGAGTTGAGATCTGGCCACTGCACTCCAGCCTGGGGACAGAGCAAGACTCTGTCTCAAAACAAAACAAAACAAAACAAAAAAAACATACCTTCAAGCCTTCAGGGTAGCTGATTTGAGTGATCACTCTATTTCTCCGGCATGGGCCAGCCTCATGTCAATTAAACTCTACTGCAACGCTGTGGTCTCAGTGAACTGATTTTGTCTGTGCAGTGGACAGTGAGAATCCGTTTGGTAATTATAACACTGTCTTTACAAAAACAACAACAAAAATTTTTGAGTTAAAGCATTCCTACTGCAATTCTAGATTCAGCCAAATTGTCAAATATACAGGAGGGAAGAAGAAAAACATTTTCAGGCCAACCACTGTGGCTCACACCTGTAATCCCAGCACTTTGAGAGGCCAAAGCGGGAGGATCACCTGAGGCCAGGAGTTCAAGACCAGCCCAGCCAAAACATGGTGAAACCCCATCTCTACTAAAAATACAAAAATTAGATGGGCATAGTGGCACACTCTTATAATCCCAGCTACTTGGGAGGCTGAGGCGGGAGAATCACTTGAACCTGTAGGGCGGAGGTTGCAGTGAGCCAAGATCCTGCCACCGCACTCCAGTCTGGGCGACAGAGCGAGACTCCGTCTTGTTTTTTTTAGTTGTTGCTGTTTGTTTTTTGAGTTGGAGTCTCGCTCTGTCGCCCAGGCTGGAGTGCAGTGGCGGGATCTCGGCTTACTGCAACCTCTGCCTTCCAGGTTTGAGCGATTCTCCCGCCTCAGCCTCCCGAATACCTGGGATTACAGGTGCATGCCATACCATGCCCAGCTAAAATTTGTATTTTTAGTAGAGACGATGTTTCACCATGTTGGCCATGCTGGTCTTGAACTCCTGACCTCAGGTGATCTACCCACCTTGGCCTCCCAAAGTGCTGGGATTACAGGCGTTTTGCTCTGTCACCCAGGCTGGAGTGCAGTGGCGTGATCTAGGTTCACTGCAACCTCTGCCTCCCAGGTTCAAGTGATTCTCTCACCTCGGCCTCCTGAGTAGGTGGGATTACAGGTGCGCACCACCATGTTCAGCTAATTTTTGTATTTTACTAGAGACAGGGTTTCACCATCTGGCCAGGCTGGTCTTGAACTCATGACCTCAAGTGATCTGCCTGCCTCGGCCTCCCAAAATGCTGGGATTACAGATGTGAGCCACTGCACCCAGCTTGGCTCGGGGTTTTTTTTGTTTTTTTTTTTTTTTTTGGAGACAAAGTTTCACTCTTGTTGCCCAGGCTGGAGTGCAATGGCACGATCTCGGCTAACAGCAACCTCCACTTCCCGGGTTCAAGCAATTCTCCTGCCTCAGCCTCCCAAGTAGCTGGGATTATAGGCATGTGCCACCATGCTCGGCTAATTTTGTATTTTTTTAGTAGAGATGGGGTTTCTCCATGTTGATCAAGCTGGTCTTGAACTCCTGATCTCAGGTGATCCGCCCGCCTCGGCCTCCCAAAGTGCTGGGATTATAGGCATGAGCCACCGCACCCAGCCCTTGGCTCTGTCTTAAAACAACGAAAACAAAAGAAAAAAAAAATTTTTTTCAGACAATCAGGGTCTCAAAAACTTCATTCCGGTATACTCTTTCTCAAGAAGCTAGTAAGGATATGCTCCCACCAACATTAATGGAAAAAAAGAATTAAGAAAGAAGAAAACATGCTGGAGTTTTTTCTGCACTCTAATCTGTGTCATGGGAAGTCGACCATTATGGATTGTATCACAGATTCATGTGCCATGTGGTTGTGTTCAGACAAGGAGAGCCACCAGCAAGAAATCTGGAGGACCGAAGGACAAAGACAGCATAGGGCCCTGTGAAATTTAAAAAACCTGTGAGGTAACCAAAACCCATTTTGTCACTCATTTCTCACTGACCTCTATCTTACTTTTGCTTTTCTTTCTTTCCTGTCTTCTTAGTCCTCTCCAGCTTTCTTACTCTTCTCCCGCTCCTTCAATAAAGAAGCTTCAAAAGCAGTCTCCATCAGCATGCACAACCATGAATAGGGCAAATTGATCAAAAGAGGCAGTACAGCCTAAAGGATAAAAGGGCATGGGTTATAAAGTCAGAAAATAGTGAGTTCAAGTTCCAGCTCTGCCACTTAACAGAGGAGTGATCCTCAGCAAGTTACTCCTTAATGTAATATAAGGAAAATTAGCACTATATCTACCTCATGGATGTATAGGGTGATTAAATGTGATTAATAAATGCAAAATATTGGCCAGGTGCGGTGGCTCAGACCTGTAATCCCAGCACTTTGGGAGGCCGATGCTTGAACCCGGGAGGCGGAGGTTGCAGTGAGCTGAGATTGCACCATTGCACTCAAGCCTGGGCAACAAGAGTGAATCTCCATCTCAAAAAATAAAAACATTTAAATGCAAAATCTTAGGACAGCGAGTCACAAATTAAGCTCTCAATGAATGGTAGCAATAATTAACATAAATTAAAAGTGCCGGCCAGGTGCAGTGGCTTATGCCTGCAATCCCAGCACTTTGGGAGGACAAGGCGGGCGGATCACCTGAGTTTGGGAGTTCAAGACCAGCCTGACCAACATGGAGAAACCCTGTCTCTACTAAAAATACAAAATTAGCCGGGTGTGGTGTTGCATGCCTGTAATCCCAGCTACTCGGGAGGCTGAGGCAGGAAAATCGCTTGAACCTGGGAGGCAGAGGTTGCGGTGAGCTGAGATCGCACCATGACACTCCAGCCTGGGTAATAAGAGGAAAACTCCATCTAAAAAAAAAAAAAAAAAA
>NW_016814799.1:412766-415976 GCF_001698545.2 Rhinopithecus bieti | reverse complement strand
ATATATCAAGTTCCATATACATATATACACACACACACGCACATATATACATATGTTTGTATATATCCTTGATGTTGCCTCTGTTGCCCAGGCTGTAGTGTTGTGGCACAATCTCGGGTCACTGCAACCTCCGCCTCCCGGGTTCAAGCCATTCCCCTGCCTCAGCCTCTCGAGTAGCTGGGATTACAGGCTCCTGCCACCACACCTGGCTAATTTTTGTATTTTTAGTAGAGACAGGTTTCACCATGTTTGCCAGGCTGGTCTCGATCTTCTGACCTCAGGTGATCCACCCGCCTCGGCCTCCCAAAGTGTTGGGATTATAGACGTGAGCCACCGCGCCCGGGCAAGTTCCATATATTTTTATTTTCTGTGCAGGTTTGTGTATCCACCACCACAGTCAAGATGCTGAACAGTTCGAACACGACAGGGAGTCCACCTGATGCCTTTTACACCCACATCCACCTCCCTCCCACCTCTGTCAACTACTTTTTAAGATTCTAGACTAACAAGATGACTAATATCCTAAAATATCCTGCAGTCTGCAGAGAAACTTGGAATAAAGTACAAATTAAATCCATTACTTCCCATCCCTTTAGAAATTATCAAATAATCATAAAAGGCAGGATATTGAAATTGATGCAATCTACTGATTATATTCAGATGTCTTAATTTTACTAGTATTCATTTGTGTGTCTATGTGTGTTTATATATTGTTTTGTTTTTGTCTTTATTTTATTTTTATTATGTGTTTATATATTGTTTTATACAATGCTATCACCTGTGTAAGTCATGTACCCACTACTACAATCAAGATATTCAACAGTTCCAAAATACAAAGATCCTCTGTGTTGTTCTCATAACCACATCCTCCTACCTTCCCCCGCCCCCACCCTCTGGCAGCCGTTTATCCTGGCAATATATATCCATTCCTAAAACTTCGTCATTTCAAAATGTTAGAAAAATGAAATCATATAGTATACAACCTATACATGGCTTTTTTTATTCAGCATAATACCCTAGCGATTTATCCCTCCCCACCTCTTAAACATAATGTCTTAAGTATTTCCTCCACATACATTGAATACCACATCCGATTGGTATAATTTTTTAATCCTGTGATGGGCAGAATAATGCCCACCCTCAAAGATGTCCACATCCTAATCCCCCAAAACAGTTAATAGGTTATGTGGCAAAGGGGAAGTAAGGTAGCAGATGGAATTAAGGCTGCTAATCAGCTGACTTTAAAATAGATTATTCTATACTATCAAGGGGAGCCCGATATAGTCATAAGGATTCATAAAAGTGGAAGAGCAGCCAGTCTTATACCCAGAGTCCCAGCTACTGGGGAGGATGAGGTGAGAGGATTGTTTGAGCCAAGGTGTTCCAGGCCAGTCTGGGCAATATAGCAAGACTCCATCTCACACAAATATACAGACAGACAGACAGACAGACATAAGTGTGGGAGAGAGAGACAAAAAAGAAAACCAGAGGGGTAGCAGTGTGAGTGTGAGATGGACTCAACCAACATTGCTGTCTTTGAAGATGTAAAAAAGGTGCCATGAGCCAACAAAAGCAGATGTCCTCTAGAAAATGGGAAAGACAAGGAAATGCATTCTCCCCTAGAGTCTCCAGAAGGAATGCAGCCCTGCTGACACCTTGATTTTAGCCTAGTGAGACTCATTTTGTGCTTCTGATCTCTAGAACTATAAGATAATACATTTGTATTGTTTAAGCCCTTGTGTTTTGCAGTTACTTGTTAAAGCAGCAATAGGAAACAAATTTAAACCATTAAACATAATTTTTAAAACTCAGGAGATAAAAAATATTCTATTACAGTTACGCTGTTTTTTCTCATTCCATTGTTCTTTCTTTCTTTCTAAAGTTCCATGCCTGCTGTTATCATTTCCTTTGAAGAATATCCTTAGTCATTCTTTAAAGGTAGGTCGACTGGTAATTCTCTTAGCGTCCTTTGTCCGAGAATAAATTAAATTTAAACCTAGTATTGTAACTATAATAAAATCATTTTTATAGCTTAAAATTTATGAACCAAATTTAAACATAAAATGAATGCATATCACTAATGCAGAATAAAATGGAGATACAGAAACTAGTACTACAACTGGGCTATTAAAAGAAAAGGACTGAAAGAAAGCATGTCACAAATTCTATGATGAATGGAAACTGCAATTTGCTGTAACACAGCAAAATGAAAAAAGCTATTTGTGTGTAAAAAATATTTTAAGCAATAAATTAGACAATATTGAAAGATATTTTAAGTAAATACATAATGAATTTGATAAGACATTTCCTCTTGGAAGTCAAAAAAGAATTAAAATTGTAGTTCAAAATAGAAGTTGAATATATGACCAAAAAATCCTTTATGGTTCTTTTTATTTTTTTATTTATTTTATATTTTTTTTTTTTGAGACGGAGTCTCGCTCTGCTGCCCGGGCTGGAGTGCAGTGGCCGGATCTGAGCTCACTGCAAGCTCCGCCTCCCGGGTTCACGCCATTCTCCTGCCTCAGCCTCCCAAGTAGCTGGGACTACAGGCGCCCGCTACGTCGCCCGGCTAGTTTTTTTTTTTTTTTGTATTTTAGTAGAGACGGGGTTTCACCATGTTAGCCAGGATGGTCTCGATCTCCTGACCTCGTGATCCGCCCGTCTCGGCCTCCCAAAGTGCTGGGATTACAGGCTTGAGCCACCGCGCCCGGCCCCTTTATGGTTCTTAACAGGATCTGAGATTATAATTTTATTTTATTTTATTTATGATTTTAAGACAAAGTCTTGCCGTGTTGCCCAGGCTGGAGTGCAGTGGCACGATCCTGGCTTACTGCAACCTCTGCCTACCAGGTTCAAGCGATTCTCATTCCTCAGCCTCTCGAGTAGCTGGAACTACGGGTGCACACCACTATGCCTGGTTAATTTTTAAATATTTTTTGGTAGAGATGGAATTTTGCCACGTTGGTCAGGCTGGTCTCAAACTCCTGACCTCAGGTGATCCACCCACCTGAGCCTCCCAAAATGCTGGGATTACAGGCATGAGCCACTGCACTTGGCCCCTGAGCTTGTAATTTTAGCCAGCTAAACAATGTGTTGAATTCTTACAGAAAGAAAGGAGGGAGGGAAGGAAGGAAACAGAAAAGGAAGGAAGGAAGGAAGGAAGGAAGGAAGGAAGGAAGGAAGGAAGGAAGGAAGGGAGGGAGGGAGGGA
>NW_016814799.1:377366-412486 GCF_001698545.2 Rhinopithecus bieti | reverse complement strand
AGGGAGGGAGGGAGGGAGGGGAAAGAGAGGGATGAAAAATGAAAGTTATTTTTAGTCAGATAGTAAAACAAATTATTTCAGTTGTGGAAATTTTGCTAGAAAATTATGAGAAAAGACTAAAAAAGATATTTTACAAAAGTGAAAGACCTTCAACTAAGCCATTAAACAATGGCTCACAGATTACAAGAACTTTCTAACAATACAGTATCAAAGATCAATTGATTAACAATTCAAAAAATTGCAAGTACTTTTCGGATGATGTGATATAAGAGACAATGTCGGCAGGGCATGGTGGCTCACGTCTGTATTCCCAGCACTTCGGGAGGCCGAGGCGGGTGGATTACCTTAGGTCATGAGTTCAAGACCAGCCTGGCTACCATGGTGAAACCCCGCCTCTACTTAAAAAAAAAAAAAAAAATTAGCCAGGCATGGTGGCAGGCACCTGGAAATCCAACTACTCAGGAGGCTGAGGCAGGAGAATCACTTGAACCTGGGAGGTGGAGGTTACAGTGAGCCAAGATTGCACCACTGCACTCCAGTCTGGGCTACAAAGTGAGACTCCATCTCAAAAAAAAGACAATGTCTATTAATACTTTGGGTATACTTGTGTCTCAAAGGACTTCCAAAATTATGAAGTTTTATTAAATTGGAATTAAAAACATGAAAATTTCTGGAGTAGTTTCTCATCTTTTATAACCATCAAAGAAGAATTTGTGCCTGTAACGACAGAGGGTGGCCCATCTATGTTAGGTAAAAGTCCAGATTTGTTGGTATGGGAAGACAAGAGATTTTTATTTCATTTATTGCTTTGTTCCACTGTGTGATATGTACTGAAAATCTCTGTGCTCAGTTTTTTAAAGCACACTGTATGAAAAGTGTTATGGAGTACAATTACTTTAAAGTCATTTAGGGCCAGGCGTGGTGCCTCACACCTGTAATCCCAGCACTTTAGGAGGCCGAGGCAGGCAGATCACCTGAAGTCAGGTGTTCAAGATTAGCCTGGCCAACATGGCGAAACCTGGTCTCCACTAAAAATACAAAAAATAGCCAGGTATGGTGGCGGGCACCTGTAATCCTAGCTACTAGGAAGGCTGAGGCAGGAGAATCGCTTGAGCCCAAGAGGCAGAGGTTGCAGTGAGCCGAGATTGTATCACTTCACTCCCATCTGGGTGACACAGCAAGACTGTCTCAAAATAAATAAATAAATAGCTGGGCATGGTGGCTCACACCTGTAATCCCAGCACTTTGGGAGGCTGAGGCGGGTGGATCATGAGGTCGGGAGTTCAAGACCAGCCTGGCCAAGATGGTGAAACCTTGCCTCTACTAAAAATACAAAAAATTAGCCAGGCATGGTGGCGTGCACCTGTAATCCCAGCTACTCCAGAGGCCGAGGCAGAGAATTGCTTAAACCTGGAGGGGCAGAGGTTGCAGTGAGCTGAGATTGCGCCACTGCACTCCAGCCTGGGCTACAGAGTGAGACTCCATCTCAATAAATAAATAAATAAATAAATAAATAAATAAATAAATAAATGTTATTTAGTATCTATACACTAATGCTATAAATCATTGCCAAGTTATGGAACTTTTGAAAGAAATAGAAGATTATTATTTTTGTAATCTTGTGTTCTCTGCCTGTGCTCGTTGATAGAGTTGTGGAAGAATTTTTAGAAAATACTTTTAACTCCAATTTAACATGTTCCTGAATTGGAAGGAATATTCAATAATCAAAGACAAAATAACAATATGATTTATGTTTTCTCACAGATATCACACTACATATGAACAAGCTAAATTTTAAACTCCAAAAGAACGGAAGAGCTTATTTGTGATTTAGCCAGACAGGAACAACAATTTATGTTGAAATTGAAACTCTTCATAATAAAAATCAGCAACAATGACTTTATCCATTTCTTTTTTTTCTTTTTGTTTGAGACAGGTTCTCACTCTGTTGCCCAGGCTGGAGTACAGTGGTGCAATCTCAGCTCACTGCAATCTCTGCCTCCTGGACTTAAGTGATCCTCCAGCCTCAGCCCCCTAAGTAGCTGGGACTACAGGTGCGAGCCACCATGCCTAATTTTTATTTTTATTTTTTGTAGAGACAGGGTTTCACCATATTGCCCAGGCTGGAATTGAACTGAGCTCAAGCAATCCACCCACCTCACCCTCCTAAAGTGCTGGGATTACAGGCGTGAGCCACGATGCCTGGCCAGAATGGTTTTACTTTTTAATGTGACTAAAAATTTTAAATTACATATGTGACTCACATTTTATTTCTAGTGGACAGCACTGATGTAAATATCCTTTGTTTTGGATGTTGCAACTTTCTTCTCCTTGTCTATTAACTTTGTTTTTGGTATCCTTTGCTGAACAAAATGCCTTACATTAATGTAGCTAAATCATCAATTTTCACTTACTGTTTGTACTTCAATGGTTTAATAAACTTCACAAAGGTAATTCTTTATTTTCTTCTACTGGTTCTGAATACTTACCTGTCTCATTTAGGTCTTTAATTCATTTAGAGTCCATCTTTGTATAGCGTAATGTAAAAGTCCAGCTTTTTCTCCAGATGTGAGCCAGTTTTCCCAAAACTATATTCTAAACAAGGCATTCTTTTCCATTTTTTACCACGTTTATTGTATATCAAATTCCCATATGCACACAGATCTATTTCTGAACTCTCCCTCTGTTCCATTTGTCTATCCTTACACCAGAACCACATTGCTTTTGCGTTGTAATATTCCTTAATAACTAGTAGGTTGAATCACTCATTCATATGGTGATATAAACATATCAGCCTAAAACATCCCAACCAAAGTTTCTTTACTTTCATTTTGCTTTATCTCAGCAGCTACAGAGTTTGGCCTTTTAAGTAATATTAATAAATATTGCCATTAGAACTTTCTTTGACTGCCTTTTCTTTAAGGATGTTTTTCTTAGTAAATCTTCTAGAGCTGTGAAAGAGTAAAACTCACCTGCTCATATCTGAAAACCACATGGATGATGAGCAACCCTCTACTGAGCACCTGCTATTGCAACTGTCTCTTGTATCATTTAGAGTTCCTTGCCTTCCACTGGTAAAAATCAGTGGAGGAAAAGCTGAACAGCCAGGATTCAAGGAGAACCAGAATCAAGGTTGGCTTTTCTAACCTTCTCTTACTCAGTAAGACATGAGTTCTCCTTCAAACTCTTCCTCTCATACCTGTTTTACATTTTTTTTTTTTTTGTAACTGTTTTCTTGAGAAAGGACAAATGTTTTACCTCTTTCTTAGTATGTGGTATCTTCAGTCTCATATTATTGTCATTAACATTTATAATATTATCTATTCTCTGAGCAGCCCTTGCATCCTTCTCTTTCCCTTTTTGTTTGTTACCCAGAGTTGGCTTCTGTTGCCTGCAACTAAAGAATCATGATATAATTTTTTGGTCTCTTTTAATTAGTTTAGACAATTAGACTCCTGGACATTTTCCTGTCACACACTTTGTGTCACACGTGCTTGTTGTGGTTTATTCTTGACTGAATCTTTATGAAAGATACAAAATTAGAAATTTTTAAAAAATGTTTTTTCCCTCTGCATTTGGTACGGTATAGGGATTAAGGCTGGAAATCAGGGTCGGGTAAGGGGCACGAAACACAAATAGAACAGACAGAATAAGAGGACAGAAGAAACGAAGGGGTAAGTTTTCTAAATATGTTGAAGTGCCCTCCCCTCAGAGAGATTAGATCAGGTAGAAGCAACAGTTTGAGAACTGATGTAAGGCTGAAAAATGGGTGCTGGGGGGTGGGGGTGAGGTGAGAAATGTAGTGTAGTGAATGGCCAAGGCTTTAAGGGTTTTTAAATCCTTTCGAGAGAAAAATGAATGTAAGGTCCAGATTCAGCAGAAAGTCTCTCAGGATTCATGGAAGTCCATATTCTGAGGTAATGGTGCTTGAGCCTACAACAGTTACAAGAATTTTCAGGAAGAATTTTGGTTTTTAAAAATATATATGAATTATTGCTTATATAATTTATTTCTATTTTCATTTTTTTTTTTAATATAGAGTCTCACTCTGTCACCCGCTGGAGGGCAGTGGCATGATTCCAGCTCACTGCAGCCTCTGCCTTCTGGGTTCAGGCGATTCGTGTGCCTCAGTCTCCCAAGTAGCTGGGATTACAGGTGCCTGCCACCATGCCCGGCTGATTTTTGCATTTTTAGTAGAGATGGGGTTTCACCATGTTGGCCAGGCTGTTCTTGAACTCCTGACCTCAAGTGATCCACCTGCCTCGGCCTCCCAAAGTGCCGGGATTACAGGCATGAGCCACCGTGCCCAGACAGAATTATTGCTTATATAATTTATATTTGGGGGTTGACATTAGTAAATATAGAAGTGGGGGAGCAGGACATAAATGCGGGGAGGGGGAATCAATGGAGCTTAGGAGTGAAAGACTGTTGTTTTACTTCAGTATTTCCAGCCCCTCGCACTGCACTGACACAAAAAGAACCCTCAAATGCTTATGACTAAATGGGTAAGTTGATGAATGAATAAATTAACAAAAAATCAGGATCTGTGAGCTATTCTGAAGGATTTCAGAGATGCTGCACATTTGTAAGAGTAGGAACGACTATGGAGAGAATGTTCTTACATAGTTCAGTTTAACTGAAATATTTGTGAGATACATACTCTGTGCTCTGCAAAGCAGAGGAACAGTCCCTACTCTTACATAACTCACAATTCTGTATGTGAACAGGGAGAAATTGCAATATGAATAGCAATTATATGACACTGAAGATACCACACAGCAAGAAAGAGGTAAAACATCTGTCCTTTCTCAAGAAACCAGTTTTAAAAGAAAAGTAAAAGGTATGAGCGGAAGAATTTGAAGGACAGCTCATGTCTTATTGAGTGGGCCAACACTGAGGATGTGGAATTTGAAATATGCCTTGAGGCACTGGTAGAATTTCCAAAGACAAAGGTGTTTCACAAAGAAGAAAAAACAAAAACATAAGCCTGGAGATGGGAAAGCATAGGATATGCCTACAAGGGCAGGTTGTGGTCATATTCAGAAGACCTTGAATGCCACGCTAAGGAATCTGTATTTAACTGTAGGCACTGAAAATCACTTAAATTGTCTGAATGAGAGAGTTACATGGTTAAAATCAGTGTTTTAAAGAAAATGTGCCTGTCAGAGTTTTGTAGAACCTTGCTGCTCAAAGAGTGGTCAGGGACCAGAAGCATGGGCTTTACCTGGGGGCCTATAGAAATGCAGAATCTCAGGCCCCATCCCAGACCCACAGAATCTAAACCTGTACAGTAGCAAGAGCCCCAAGCAATTTGTTTGCACATTAAAATTTGAGAACCACCAAGATAGAATATAACAGAAGAGGAAGACTTGACCTAAGAAAACCAGTTAGAGGACTAGGCCAAAGATAGCTGAACAAAGAGGGTGGCTAATGAGGGAGCCCGGAAAGGGAGAAGACAGAAATGACACAGGGCTTTTAGCCTGGATGGCGATGGCATATTTCTGCCTCATTTTCCTAATAGATTAATCCTCTTCCCTTATTCATTAAAGTCATTGTTTTCTATTAATACATCTTTTCTACTTGGTTCTTCTATTCACTAGCAAGCACTGCTTCTTTCTGATTGTGCTCACAGGTCATAAAGCAAATGAGAAACTTTCTTGAGCCTCGTTCTTAAGGGATGCAGATTGCAACTACTGCTGTGCTATATGCTGGAGGAAAGAAATCACATAAAGCGATTAGAATGGAGAAAAAAATAAGTGAAACTATCTTCTCATGTACTTCAGGGTTTTCCTCCCTTCTGAGTTTAATACGAATCAAACAGGTGCGCATTCAAAGCATGCAAGTGTGTCTTCATCGGCTTTTAAACATCAGCTTGAAGAAAATTCAGATCTCTCAGAAAGAGAGAAAAGTAAACAGCTGAGCACTATGACTCATTTACACTTCAAATATACTTTGAATTGGTTATTCCTCAATTAATCAAATAGCTGGTGTATCCCTAAAGTAGTATAAAGTGACACGCTGTGTGAAATCAATTTTTCTTTCCAAAATCATTAAATCCAGTAGCCTGTGACTACATCCCTGCTAATTCTGGTACCAGTCCTTTCATCCTCCATTAACTTTGGCACGCCTAACAGGCTGTCAAGAATAATTTCCCAGGATGTAAATAATTCAGAAATTAAAAATTAATAAATAATAACAGAGAACTACTGGGAAATAGGCTGGGTCAATTAGTGCGCTCTGCATTCTGTTTCTTCACAGCAGGGGGAGGCAGCCACATTCGTTACTTGAATCTTCCTTTCGATTCTGCGGTCTGATTTACAGCTCTTCATTACTGGATCCAGTCAGACGCAATTACCTCCATCACTATCTCAGTTCCTAACTTCAAAGAAACGAACGTTTTCTTGTCTGCTTTTTTTCTCCTTGCAGCAGGCTCAGCTTGACATCCCTGGAATTTCTTCCACGCAGACTAATTAATAAGTCTTCGACTTATCATATTCACTTCTCTTCTTTGATGTGCTACCTTAGTCAATCATCCCATTTAATTAGAATTTCAATGATAACTTTACTTATCTTGTGGCTAGATGTAAATTAAAATAACAGGATTTTAATTCTCTTTCGTATGGGGTTATGACATTTTGGAAGAAAAGTTTCAACACAAACATGATATTATGTACTTTTACTTTTCATGTGGGGTGGGGAGCATTTTGCAAAATTATTTTCTTCTTGCTACAAAAGAGTATTGCTGTTGAGCAAGCAATAATGAAAATGCACTGGATTTTTCTATAGCATCCTTTCACCAAGCTTTCATAGGAAAACAGTTGTCTTCATTTGCATAAATAATTGGAACAAGACACAGGTCATGGAGCAAGACGCAAAGGCAGTGGCTACGTTTTGGAAAATAAAATTAAAAAAAAAGGATCTCCAGAAAGTTAAGGAGTTGACACACTAATCCTTTTAACTCCTTTTGCCCTTTTTTGTCAATCCATGCTATTTTCCATTTTGATAAATTCTATAGTGGTTTTCTAGAGTTCCCCAAAATACCACAAGGAAATAAAAGGTTCTCCTAAGAACCCACCAAACATTAGTAAGGTATAAGATGTAACAGTGATGTGCAAAACTGGTTAATAAGGAAGAACAGAAGGCAGCATTTCATTTATAGAAAACAATACTAACACCAATTATCTATTGAGCAGCCATGGTGTGCCAGCCTCAGCCACGTGCCTTATCTCCGTTAATTCCCCCAGCACACCCACAATATGGGATTCCCACTTCCATGTTACAGATAAAGAGACAGTCTCAGTGAGGTTAACTTGCTTTCTGAAGGTCACAAAGGTAGCACGTGAGGAGAAAGAAATCAAAAGAGAAGGCACAAGAGAAACAATGTAAGCCTTTAAGCAGAGCATTTAAAACTTTCCATCATCTGGCTTCAAACTGCTTGCCAAACTCATTCTCTTCCTACTCTACTACATTATCTCATCCAGAATAAAACTCCAGGCATGAGTTTAGTATCTACTGTATTATATCTTATTAATAATATATGCCTTATTAATACTTTTTGATGGTTGCTTTAATGCTTATAGACATAGGCAGAAATTCAGTCATTGTGGTTATAAATACTGGGCATGTTTGTATATAAAACAGCATGGTGACCTCAGTCATTATATATACATTGTTTTTAAATAGCAAGTACAAATAGAAAATCATATACTACATATACAAGCTTTAGAAGAAGAAAATAAGCTTTGCTCAGATTTTCTTAATTTTCCCAGGAATAGAATTATTAGCTGTTTCATTGGTTGCTTTTAAAAAGTTACTAACAATAGGAACATAAATGGGAATTGCACATAATTATTCTACCCTTAATCTCAATCATTCCCTTCCTCTACTCTAGTTAAACAATGTCCACTAAGACAACAAGCAGAGGCTACAATGACCAATAGAAACTTAATTCATTAGTAAGATGTGAAACCACTGCATTTATGCCATTTTGAATCCAACATTTCAGGGATTTAGTACAGTTGTTCTTTAACAATAGAACTTGGCTCATTTGCTACTGAAGACATGATTATTTAAATTAAAGTTAATTGGTTTCCTTACTCCCCTTTAGGGCTTTAGGCTCAGAACATTTCTATTAGAAAAATCTAATTTGTTTCAAATTCCTATTTCTAAAATTTACAGTGGTTATTTAGAGTGGCTCTGATATTTTAACTCTTTGTAGCAAAAGTTGTTGCTAAATTACAGCTCAAGCAAGCCATGACATATTTTAAATGTTTACACTGAACCAGTTAATCCTTTTAATACACAAAATGTAATGTAACTTATATACAGTCTTGTGCTGCATAATGACATTTTGGTCAATGACAGTCTGCATACATAAGGCGGTGGTTTCATAAGATTGTAATGGAGCTGTAACTTTCCTATCACCTAATGATGTGGTGGCCATCACAACCATCATAGTAAAACATGTTACTCACATGTTTGCAGTAATGCTGGTGTAGAAAAACCTACCATCCTGCCAGCTGTATAAAAGTATAGCATATACACTTATGTACAGTACATAATGCTTGGAATGATAATAAACGACTATGTTACTGGTTTATGTATTGACTATACTACACTTTTCTCATTATTTTATTTATTGTTATTTTTTTGAGATGGAGTCTCACTCTGTCACCCAGGTTGGAGTGCAGTGGTGTGATCTTGGCTCACTGCAACCTCCACCTCCCGGTTGAAGCCATTCTCCTGCCTCAGTCTCCCAAGTATCTGGGATTACAAGTGTGAGCCACCATGCCTGGCCTCATTATTTTAGAGTGTACTCCTCCTGCTTACCAAAAATAAAAAAAAAAAAAAACTTAACTGTAAAACAGCCTCAGGCAAGTCCTTCAGGAGGCATTCCAGAAGAAGGCATTGTTATAATAGCAGATGACAGCTCCATGCATGTTATTGCCCGTGAAGACGAGATGGGACAAGATGTGGCAGAGGAAGACAGTAATATTGATTATCTTGACACTGTCTAGGTCTAGACTAATGTGTGCGTGTATCCGTTTTTAACAGAAGGGCTTAAAAAAAATTAAAAAAGAGAATGAAGCTCATAGAGTAATGATACAAGGACAGAAAGTATTTTTGTACAGCTGTACAATGTGTTTGTGTTTTAAGCTAAGTGTTATTACCAAAAAACCAAAAAGCTAAAAATTTGTTTTAAACTTTATAAAGTAAAAAAGTAACAGTAAGCTTATTAAGGTTAGTTTATTATTGAAGAAAATTTTTTATAAATTTAGTGTATATAAAATATATATAGCATACATATACACTATATATACTTTTATATATAGTGTAAATATATACTATATATTTATATTTATATATTTTTTATATATTATATACAGTATATATTTGTATATTTGTATATATACTATATATTTATATATACACTATATTTATATATACACTATAAATATATATAGTGTATATAAAGTGTGTAGTGTTTATAAAGTTTACCGTATTGTATAATAATATCCTAGGCTTTCCCATTCACTCACCACTCACTCGCTGACTCACCCAGAGCAACTTCCAGTCCTGCAAGCTCCCTTCATAGTCAGTGCCCTACACAGGTGTACCATTGTTTATCTTTTATACCATATTTTTCTTCTACCTTTTCTATGTTTAGATATGTGTACATACATAAATACTTACCATTGTGTTACAATTGCCTACACTATTCACTGCAGTAACATACTGTACAGGTTTGTAGCCTAGAAGCAGAAGGCTATACTATAAAGCCTAGGTGTGCAGTAGACTCTACCATCTAGGTTTGTGTAAGTACACTCTATGATGTTCACACAAAGATGAAACAACACATTTCTCAGAATGTATCTCTGTCGTTAAGCAACACATGACTATAATTGGCCTATTCACAAATAATCACAGGATTAATAAAGGCATTTTTTAAGAGATCAAGTAAAGAGATTAAAAGCAGGAAAATAGCTTGAAGCAGGAGGCGGAGGTTGCAGTGAGCCAAGATCACACCACTGCACTCCAACCTGGGTGACAGACTGAGACTCCGTCTCAAAAAAATAATAATAAATAAAATAATGAGAAAAGTATAGTATAGTCAATACATACACCAGTAACATAGTCATTCATTATCATTCCCAAGCATTATATACTGTACATAAGTGTATATGCTATACTTTAATATAAGTGGCAGGAGAAAATTTAAACTCTCAATAGATAGTGAGAAGACAACTCGTAAATTAATATCCATTCCTGACATGGTTTAAAAAAAGAAATGGTAATCAGTGGCTATTTTCTTATTAACATATGTCATAGTGGAGAAACATGGATGCTTTCCTGCATTTGGGAATAAGACAAAAATGCCATTAATCTAGACTACTATTTCTATTTAATATTGCATTTGAGATATTAGCCAATGGGATAGAACAACAGGTGTAAGAATTAGAAAGGAAGAGGTAATATCTGAAAAAAATAAAATCAATAAAAAGTTAATACCAATCATAAGATAATTCAGTAAGGTACCAGGGCATACACGAATAGACAAAACTCCATAGCCTTCAATTTAAAATAAAACAATTAAATGGAGTAGTGGGAAAGAGTATACCACTTATGTTAGCAACAAAATAGATAAAATACCTAGAGATAAAACTAATAAGAAATGTACAGAGCTTTTAGGGATAAAACTTTAAGGACACAGCAAGTAGATATTCCATGTTCTTAGATAGGATGACTCAGGATCATAAAGATGTCAAATCTCCCGAAGTTAATATACAAAATTGACACATAAAAATGTCAACTTTTGTCTGGAGTTAAACAAGTTGATGCTAAAATGTGTATGTAATAATCAGTAAGAATTGTCAATAAAACCCTGAAAAAGTAGAACAACATTGGGAGGGATCAGTCTTACTAGATATTAAATCATATGATACAAAGCATCTTGAATTAAAACAATGTGGTCTTAGAAAATGAGTAAATATCTAGGACCTAAAATCAATTTTTCATAAAACCAAAAGAAACATCAGACAGTAGAAAGAGATCCTAAGAAAACCCAGATAACGAAACATTGAAATAACTACGCTAAATGTGTTTAAAGATTCAAGGAAAAAAATCAAGACTGAAAATTTCAGCCTAGAATAGGAAATATAAACAGAGAAACAAATTGAAAGTTTACAATAGAAAAACGTAATAACTGAAATTATAAACTTGATCAATGTTTTTAACAGCACATTGGACATTGCTGGACTGGAAGACAGGTCAGAAGAAAACAGAATGAGGCATGTAAGAACAAAAAGATTTAAATATTAAAGAGAGGGAAAGAAACTATGATGGTTTTAAAATATAATCTTTAAATCACTGATAATCTTTCCATCAAGAATGAGGATATATGTCTACTGCCTTCAAATCTTCTTAGGTTTGTGACACCATTAACCAATAGAGTATGACTGAAGTGAAGCTATGTGACTTCCAAGGCCATGCATCTTCTGTTGTTACTCTTAGAATGCTTTTTTCCTAGATGCTTTCTCTTGAGAACCCCCCTCCCAGAACCAAATTGCTGTTTGTGAGAATTCTAAGCTTTATAGAAAGGCTATATGTAGTTGCTCTGGTTGACAGTTCCACATGAGAGCCCAGCCTTTGAAGCAGCCCAATCCAGGCATTAAATGAAAAAGAATTCAGATAATTCCGCCCTCTACCCCCACCCCGTGATGATTAATTTCTTTTTTTTTTTCAGATGGGGTCTCACTCTGTCACTCAGGTTGGAGTGCAGTGGTGCCATCTCAGCTTACTGCAACCTCTGCCTCCCAGGCTTAAGTGATCCTACCACCTCAGCCTCCTGAGTAGCTGAGACCACAGGTGTGCACCACCATACCTGGCTAACTTTTTGTATTTTTGGTAGAGATGGGGTTTTGCCATGTTGCCCAGGCTGGTCTCACACTCCTGAACGCAAGCAATCTGTCCACCTTGGCCTCTCAAAGCCACTGGGATTACAGGTGTGAGCCACCATGCCCAGCCTGATGATTAATTTCATGTGTCAACTTGACTGGGCTAAGAGATGCCCAGAGAGCTGGTAACATTATTTCTGTGTGTCTGTGAAGGTGGTTCCAGAAGAGATTAGCATTGGAATCAGTATACTAAGTAAAGAAGATTGCCTTAACAATGTTGGTGAGTATCATCCAATTTGTTGAGGGTCTGAATAGAAAAACATGTGGAGGAGAGTGAAGTTTCTCTCTGCTTAAGCTGGGACATTCATCTTCTCTGTTCTTGAACATCAGCACTCCTGGCTTTTGGGACTCTGGACTCAGACTAGGGCTTATACCACCAACTGTCCTGGTTTTCCAGCTTGCAGATGGCAGATTGCAGGGCCCCTCAGCCTTCATAATCACATGAGCCAATTCCTATAATAAATAAATAAATGTATATCCTATGGGTTCTGTTTCTCTAGAGAACCCATGCACACCTTAGCTGTTCAAGTTACCCCCGAGTTGAGGCTCCAATCATTACATAGTAAAGGCAAACTATTCTCATTATACCATGTAGAAATTCCTGATCCATGTAATCCATGAGCATACTAAAATGGTTATGTTATGCCACTAAGTTTGCAATGGTTTGTTACACAGCAACTGATTACCAGGAGAAATATCTTGAGATACAGTGATATGGATACAGTATGCAACTGCAGTCCCAGAAAGAGAGTGGGGAATAGGGCAGAAACAATATTTGAACAAATAAATGGGTGAGAATTTTCTAAACCTCATGAAAGAGATCAAGATATTGACTTAAATGTCCCTATCAACCCACAGAATAAAAAGAAGAGCAAACCTAAGCATATCATACTAAAACTACTAGAAACTAAATCTAAAGAGAAAATGTTTTAGAGGACTACTAGAGAAAAAAGACAAATTCTCTTTAAAGAAGCAAAAAAAAATAATTATTATAATTTCTGACTTCTCAATAGATTATGGAAGTAAAAAAGAAAATCCAATATAATTATATATTCAAAGTACTGAAAGAAAGGAAAAACAACTGCCAATAATGAATTCTATTTTTAGCATAACAAAAGCTGTTGGTGTCTTGCAACACATTCCTTCATTCTCCTTCTAATTTTGGCTTCATTTTTAGTCTACAGATTAGTAATCATAATCACATGTACAAAATCCCTTAAAAATTTTTTTTAGAGACAGAGTCTCTCTATGTTGCCCAGGCTGGCAAACTTCAGCGGAAATGTAGTGGTGCAATCTTGGCTCCCTGCAACCTCCACCTCCCAGGCACAAGTGATTCTCGTGCCTTAGCCACCTGAGTATCTGCGATTACAGGCGCCTGCCATCACGCCCAGCTAATTATTGTATTTTTAGTAGAGACGAAGTTTCTCCATGTTGGCCAGGCTGGTCTCGAACTCCTTGCCTCAAGTTATCCACCTGTCTTGGCCTCCCACAGTGCTGAGATTTACAGGTGTGAGCCACCACACCCGGCCTAAAATAACCTCATTTGTTTTTTTAATCTCTCTTTGTTCTCTGTTCATTAATTTCTGTGTGCACTTAATACATACTTTACAAATTTTTGTGAAATTAAAATAAGGTGAACCTATCACACTTTTTTGGCTTGGACTGGGAATCTTTGAGGTTTAACATTTGCTTACTTAAGGGTTTTTGGATGAAAGCTATTAATTGTAATGTGGTCAGATTTATTGGTCTTTTCTGAGTTTGTGCTTTTTGTGTCTTGTTTAAAAAATCCTTTTCTACTCCAAGGTCTATAAGATATTCACCTATATTTCCTAATAAATTAAAGCCTTATTATTGACTCATTTAAGGTTTCTTTTTTTTTTTTTCTGTGTAGAGTGACTTAAGGATACAATTTTTTTCTTTTCATATGTATAACCATTTTTCCCGACTTCATTTACTGAATAGTCACAAATCTTTCCCCACCAATCTATTACCTTTGTCATATACCAAAGTTTCATACATCTATTATTATTACTATTATTGAGACAGGATCTCATTCTGTTGCCCAGGCTGGGGTATGGTGGCACAATCATGGTTCACTGCAGCCTCAAACTTCTAGGCTTAAGTGATCCTCCAGCCTCAGCCTCCTGGGTAGGTGGGACTAAAGGCATGTGCTACAACACCTGGCTAATTAAAAAAAAAAAAAAAAAAAAAAATGCAGAGATGGGCATCTCGCTATATTGCCCAGCCTGATCTTTAACTCCAGGTCTCAGGTGATCTTTCTGTACCAGCCTCCCGAAGTGCTAGGATTAACAGGCATGAGCCACTGTACCTGGCTGTCTTTGAAGTTTTTAATAAGATCGCCATATCTCTCTCAAGACTGATCAAGAAAAAATGCAAATACAAATTTAAAGAGAGGGAAAAATAGTATTATGGAACTGGATTAAGTATCTTAAGGGAAAACTACAATAATGAGACCACTATTCTTATCCACTGGAGTGGGCGAAGGCACGGACAG
The DNA here is from genome assembly GCF_001698545.2 of Rhinopithecus bieti. Classification (NCBI taxonomy): domain Eukaryota; kingdom Metazoa; phylum Chordata; class Mammalia; order Primates; family Cercopithecidae; genus Rhinopithecus; species Rhinopithecus bieti. Next base: position 398,017 of record NW_016814799.1, on the reverse strand, counting down.
TGATGTAAACAACAATATAGTGTGGCAAGGGCTCCCATCTCCTGTTCTCTTCTGCTCTGCAAAGTCTCTCTTGAAATATAGAGAACATATTGCAAGTAAATACATTCATTAGTGCACTTATTCAAAAACCACATTTGTCTCTCTATGCAAGCTTCCATCTCAATGCCTGGCACAGAGACGAAAAAGATTTCAGAAGACAAAAATCAAAGGACTGGAAAAGAGGGAAGCAGCTGATGACAAGGTCAGGGGAGAAGCAGCTATTTGAGAGTGAGCAGAGGGAAGGATATAACCAGAGCCTTCCATCTGGTGTTGTGACAAAGATGGCAGCGATGTGAGGCTTGATAGAATTAATAGGCCTCACAGTTCAAGACAGACTACATGCCCTCAGTCACTTGCCTGCTTTCTTCATTTGCCAGATGGATTAGAAACCCTAGAAAGAAATTTGAGTGGGTACTGGGATATTCTACCCAAATCCTCTCTTCTGGGGCAATGCAGCTGCCTCACAGCTCTCTTCCTCACTGGACGTTACCTTCAGCTTCAGGAAAGTGCTTCACCCATGGTCAGGGAGCAGCATGCCGAGAACTGGCTGATGTGGGAGCACAAAGGCAGAGCTTCCTAGCTTGTTTGGGACAACTATGATGTTTATTCTAATTCCAGAGCTCCCTGTTGGAACACTTGCGGCCTCAGTTGCAACCACGTTGTGAATCACCTGACCCCGCCTTTCTCAGCTTCCTGGAGGTGCATTGTAAGAGCGCTCCCCATAAACCAACACTCAAGTCTCTCTGAGGTGTGTTTCCAGGCAGCCTAATCTAAGACTAAAAACTTAAAGGCCCCGTTTAGCATTCTCCCTTAGAGCCCAGGCAAAGAGTTCTTTACTTTTTAGAGGTCATGAATCCGTTTGACAGGGTGATGAAAGCCAGGGACCCTCCTCTCAGAAAAATACACACACGCACTTAATGTAAAATTTTACATACTGTTTTAAAGGTTAAACTTTACCACCCATGAAAAGCCTCAAGTAGCTCTTTGTACATAATCATAAGATTAGCAATCATTTACTGAGCACTTCCTCTCTATAAGGCCCTGTGCTAAGTGCTTTAACTTCATAATGCCTTTGATCATGACATAACACGGCAGGGTAGTTCCTAGTATCTTCCTTTTAGACATTTAAGGGCTTGCTCAAAGTAACACAGCTAATAATTATCAGACACTTGATTAAAATCCCAATTTGTTTGTAAAGCTTGTGCTCTGAATAAATGACAATGAAAGAGAAGGGAAGGTTAAAGAAGGGAAGGTCCTCGAAGGTCCCTTAACCATAAATGTCAAGAGTTGGGATTTAAACCCAGGTCTAATGACAGAGCTGGAGTCCTTTAGATTAAACATGTAGCTTCCATGAAAACGAAGGAAGTTGACTTTGTCCCACCTCTGCCCTTTGCGGCTTGTCATTTGCGTTTGTTTCTACAGAGATTCCCAATAGGTTTCTGTGTGGCCTTGATAGAGACAGCCAGTGTGCAACCCCGCCCACAGAGGGGCGGCAAGTTACTTGCCGTACAACGTGGCGGTTCCCTGCATCTCCGCCCACTTCGGAGAGGTGCGTCGGCTTCCGTACAACAAGGATGCGCACTCTCCGACGCGCCGCTGGTTCGACGCAACTTCCTGTCCTGCGCAATTCTATTTGACCTTTGAACTCGCAAAAGCTTTTTTCTTCCTCTTCCGGGGACGTTGTCTGCAGGTATGGCTGTTGTTCTTTTTTCCCTGTTTTTATTTCCTTCACAATCGGCTGCCATCCGAGGAGCCGAGGAATCCTAGAGCTCACAGGGGCATTCATTTGAGCTGGCGTAGGGGTAAGGGGCACAACAGGGAGGTTGGTGGTGAGGAAGTTCCTTTCTTTGATCTTCGGAAATCCCTTGTTCTTGGTGGCCCCTCCAAAGCCGCGAGTAGCCAGAGCTCACCACCCGGGACTTTGCTCCTTTCCAAGTGCAGCGTTTGGAGACAAACGAGTTGTGGTTTGGCGGTCTGAGACTGGGAAATCGCCGAACGTTTTCAGATTTTGCACCCACGTTTCCACAGCACGCCTGTACACCTCGTTAGTCTTTGGGAGGGCAGGGACCGGCAAGTTCGGGTGGTGGTTTCGCTATTTGGCTTCTGTTTCCAAGGACCATGTCTAGGAAGAGAAAAATGTGTTAGTGAGAGAGAAGTTTCTGTCTTGCTTTTGGAAATGCAAACAGAATAGTGGCTTCATAAATCACTTGCACTGACTTTACGTGTCAAGTTTTGGCGTCTGGTAGTTCTGTTGTAGTTTAATTTTATAGTGAGAGGCTTGTGACGACAAATGCAGGCTGTTTTAAATAACAAAATATTGTTATGAAATGAAGTGGTTACAAGGTGTGGAATGGGAAGACTTACTTAGTTCAAATATTGATTATGTTTTACTTTGGGTAGTTCACTTAACGAAGTTGCTCATACGCATATCTGTATAACCGATTTGCTAAATAACATCAAGTTGCCAGAAGTGGGAAGAAAGCAGGTGCCATAACCCAAGGAAACTTGGGTAATATCAAAATTAGTATTAAAGGGTATGCCTTTACGCAGGTGGTGCTTTAGGGCAAGACATTGAACCCTGATACATGTGCCAGGCATTGTGTTGGGAGGAATAGCTCACGTCGTTTAGTCCTAATGACAGCTGTATAAAGTAGGCAGAATTCCCATTTTAGAGATAAGGAGGCTAGCTCCTTGCCCTATGTATTCCCAATAAATGGCATGGTTAAGGATTGGGCTTCAGAGCTCACTTCTTGTGTCTTTGTTTAAAGCAGTGTTTCTCCAACTGGCCTCGTAGCCCTTTTCTGGACACCACTCCAAACAAAATCAGACTCTGAGTAAGGAGCCTGGTCATCAGAATGTTAAGGAAGTACCACGTTTGATTACCATCAGGAAAGCTAACATTCTTGGCCTCTTGTTTATCGGTCACCTTTAAATACAAGTAGTTTTGAAATGTGGAACTCTTTCATAAATGATACATCTTAATTTAAGGGTGTTACGTACAAGGATTTGTACGTGAATGAAATAAACCACATGATGCTGTTTTGAGATTTTATTTACTATTACAATGGAAAGACTTGATGTTACTCTGTTCTTAATTTAGGCACTCAGAATGGTCCAGCGTTTGACATACCGACGTAGGCTTTCCTACAATACAGCCTCTAACAAAACTAGGCTGTAAGTATTTCTAAAAATTTTAAGTATATATTATCATTTACTCTACAAAATGCTAACCTATTGACTGTTTCACTTTCTAGGTCCCGAACCCCTGGTAATAGAATTGTTTACCTTTATACCAAGAAGGTTGGGAAAGCACCAAAATCTGCATGTGGTGTGTGCCCAGGCAGACTTCGAGGGGTGAGTGTACCTTTTACTTTGAGCAGCCTAACAAGTCTTGAACTTGTTGAGCTTTCATCCCTTCATGGTGGAATGAATCAAGGAGAGGTTACCACTAAGAGGGTTGAGAATTACTAATCATCCATGAGCCAAATCTGCCAAAAACATAGACTTTAAACCAATCTGAGAAATGCGGTGAAATGCCTTTCAGATAAATCAGTACAGCATTTCCGTTTGTAACCTACTTTAAACTTGCCTTTAACACTTAACAAAATTTAGGGAAATTTCTGTTAAAGCATCACAAAATAATCTTAATGTTTTTCTTAACGCAGGTTCGTGCTGTAAGACCTAAAGTTCTTATGAGATTGTCCAAAACAAAGAAACATGTCAGCAGGGCCTATGGTGGTTCCATGTGTGCTAAATGTGTTCGTGACAGGTAAGTTAAATGCTTAAATGGGCTTTCTTTAGCAGATTCTTGTGTGTGTGTGTTACACTGTCTGCTAATCAGTACAATGGTGAAACAATTCATTTTAAACCAGTTGCATTCTGAGAATCCTTCCTTCACTATGGATAATTGATGCTGCACAAAGCAAGAAATGATATTCAGAGTAACAATTTGGGGACATATTTATGCTAGATGTGGAGATTAAAAGGAACTTGGTTTTGTTCAGGAGGTGGGTAAGAAAGTCTCTCTTAGTGATTTGGACAAACTTAGATGGAGTGTGGAAGGTGTTAAAAATGTAGGAACAGAAGAGCTGTGTGTTCTCATGTGCCTGGAGCATAGGGTTTCAGGAGATGATGGACAACAAAGGTAGAAAAGCCAGATTATCGCCAGGTGCGGTGGTTTACGCCTGTAATCCTGACACTTTGGGAGGCGGAGGCAGGCAGATCACCTGAGGTTGCGAGTTTGAGACCAGCCTGACCAACATGGAGAAACCCCGTCTCTACTAAAAATACAAAAAGTCGTAGTGGCGCATGCCTGTGATCCCAGCTACTCAGGCTGAGGCAGGAGAATTGCTGGAAGCTGGGAGGCACAGGTTGTGGTGAGCTGAGATTGCGCCATTGCACTCCAGCCTGGGCAACAAGAGCGAAACTGTCTCAAAAAAAGAAAAGCCAGATTATGAGGGATTTTACAGAATAAAAGGTAGATTAGCTTTATTTATTTATTTAGAGACAGAGTCTCGCTCTGTAGCCCAGCCTGGAGTGCAAAAAGGGCATTCCAGGCAAGGAAAGGACAGACTGATCTGGCACATTGTGGGTGAAAATGGAAATGTACATTGGATTTAAGTCATGAGTTTAAAGCTGAAGAAGTTTGGCTTTTCCCCCCAGCCTTTGATTCTAAAACTTTGCTGAACACAAAATCAGATGGGCACATATTTTTTTTTTTTTTTTTTTTTTTTTTTTTTTTTTTGAGACTAACACCCAGGCTGGGAGTGCAGTGGCCGGATCTCAGCTCACCGCAAGCTCCGCCTCCCGGGTTCACGCCAGATTCTCCTGCCCTCAGCCATCCCAGTAGCTGGGACTACAGGGCACTGCCACGTCGCCCGGTGCTATTTTTTTGTATTTTTTAGTAGAGACGGGGTTTCACTGTGTTAGGGGCCAGGATGGTCCTCGATCTCCTGACGCTCGTGATCGCAACCCATCTCGGCTCCCAAAGTGGCTGGGATTGAGCAAGCTTGATGAGCCACTGCGCCTGGCCTGGGCACATTTATTAAAAATTTATTAAAAATACAAATTCTCAGGCCTTATCTCCTGAAGATTTGAACTTAGGTTTACAGGATAGCCTAGAAATTAGCATTGTTAGCTGTGATGCTGAGCAGGTCTGCATGTGGTCTGTGCTTTGAGTAAGTTAAGGGAATTTTTAAGTGACATCAGTTGTATGTGTGTCTGATAGGATCACTTGGGGGAGATTTGAAGAAATTAGAAAACCCAGAGTTTTGAGGCTAGGTTATTTGATAACCAGGGTTACCAATGGGAAATGGCGTGGGGGAAGGTTTAAGTTGAAGCAAGAGGAGTGCTTTACCTCTCTTGGTAACCGATTGAACAAATGCTAGGAAGACCTACTTTTTGCTAGGTCCTGTGCAACACTGTAATGATAGTGATCTGTAAAATGCACTCCCCGGGTGGAGGTTCAAAGATGAGAAAATCTTTCCAAATTTAATCCTCATAAACTCCCTGTTAAATAGGTGTGAAACTATTTTGTACCTTAATATAGAGAAGGTAACTTGTCCAGTGTGCAGCTAGTGTGTGGTAGAATTGGCCGTAAACAGGCTCTAAAATCCTTGCTCTTGGTGAGGTGTCTCTTGCTAATATCCCTTTACCTTTTAATTTAGTTTGTAGCACATAGCCCCTTCTGTGTTGTTTTTTACTGGGAATTTTCAAAAATACGGTTAAAATATTCTAAGACATTTTGCAAATCAAGAAATACTACTATTCCTGGATCCTAACAATAAATTAGAGCTCTTGTAAGTGGTCTCCTGTGGGGATGACTTTATAGTTTATCTTGACTGAGGAGGAGGACAGATAACTACTGGCATGAAATTGAAGGATTATCCTGCTTTAAATGAATTTCAGCTTTTAAGTTTTACTCTGTATTTGTGGGCTTCCCGTAGTTTCCTGAGTTCCCTGATTGCTTTGCTTAGTTCTTTTACAATGTTTGCCTTCTCTATGCTAAATAAAAAATGAAGTTCATTTTAAAGAAACGATTAATTTGGTATTTTCGTTTCTAGGATCAAGCGTGCTTTCCTTATCGAGGAGCAGAAAATCGTTGTGAAAGTGTTGAAGGCACAAGCACAGAGTCAGAAAGCTAAATAAAAAAATGAAACTTTTTTGAGTAATAAAATGAAAAGACTTGCTGTATGTATGATTTTTTCTTTTCTGTTATAATGTGTTAGTATACAAATTTTGCTTCTGTATGGTATTTTGGAGACCTGTAATTTTAGATTACTTTTCTTGTTTTTTTTTTTTTTGTTGGTTTGGTTTGGTTTTTTTGAGATGGAGTTTCTCTCTTGTTGCCTAGGCTGGAGTACAATGGCACGATCTCAGCTCACCACAGCCGCCGCCTTCTGGGTTCAAGTGATTCTCCTGCCACAGCCTCCCAAGTAGCTGGGATTACAGGCATGCCCCACCATGCCCAGCTAATTTTGTATTTTTTAGTAGAGACGAGGTTTCTACATGTTGGTCACTCACGCTGGTCTCAAACTCCCGACTTCGGGTGATCCACCCACCTCGGCCTCCCAAAGTGCTGGTAATAAGGTGCGAGCCACCACACCCAGCCAGTGGGTTACTTTTTCTGAAGAAACAATTGGTGGTCACTGATTGCTAGAATTTTATTGGTGACAGCTCTACCGCTGCATTGGAGCATAATGTCCTTCCCTTTGTGGGCTAAGACTTAGGGGTGGTTTGGGAGGAATGACCCTTCTATCTGAACCTTTAATATCCTTTTGATCCTTATTATAGTATCTCCTTTACATCAGCAAGTTTCACGGGATAGAAACCTGGGTATTCTAGTTCCTTGGAATGGAACCTTTTAAGATTGTTTTAAACCCTCTGTTCTTTTAAAAATGGTTCGGTTCAAAATGGTATCTTTGAGAGCTCAGAACTCCTTATTTAACAAATGAGTGAGCTACTGTATATAAAACCTTGGGTCAAGGGTATAGTTTCTGATCTACATTGGATTTATTATCCAGACCAGAATATTAAAATTCAGACCTCATTTTTCTTCGGAACTATGTAGTGTTTTTGCCAGCTCAGACAAGGTTTCACTCCTGCTGCCCAGCCTGGTGTGCAGTCGTGACTTGCTGTAACCTCCACCTCCCGGGCTCCAGTGATTCTCTGCCCCAGCCTCCCAAGTAGCTGGGACTGCAGGTGGGCACCACCATGCCTGGCTCATCTTTGGTTTTTTTTAGAAGCAGTTTTACTGTGTTCCTAGGCTGGTCTCAAAACTCCTGGGCTCAAGCAGTCTGCCTGCCTTGGCCTCCCAAAGTGTCAGGATTACAGGCATGAGCCTCTCTGCCCAACTTGTTGGCTGGCAACTTTTTTTTTTTTTTTGAAGTGGAACCTCGCTCTTGCCCAGACTCCATCTCGGCTCACTGCAACCTCCACCTTCTGGGTTCAAGCAGTTCTGCCTCAGTCTCCTGAGGATTACAGGCACCCACCACCACACCCAGCTAGTTTTTGTATTTTTAGTAGAGATGGGGTTTTGCCATATTGGCCAGGCTCGTCTTGAACTGACCTCAAGTGATCTGCCTTCCTCGGCCTCCCAAAGTGCGGAGATTACAGGCGTGAGCCCCTGCACACGGCGAAGACCATCTCTTAAAGCCATAACAAGCTTATTTCAATCTCTTGAGTAGAGAGCAGAGACCTTGAACCATCAGGGAATGCAGAAGCTGAAGTACCTGGGGAGTTCAGTAAATTTTGACTGTTTTCCTCAGTTGAGGAAAATGTATCTACTAACTGGCATGATGTAACTACTTAGCAGAGGAGAGTTACCTTAATGCTTTTCTGGCTGGACGCCATGGCTCACGCCTGTAATCCCAGTACTTCAGGAGGCCGAGGAAGGCGGATCATGAGGTCAGGAGATCGAGACCATCCTGGCTAGCACGGTGAAACCCCATCTACTAAAAATACAAAAAATTAGCTGCGCTTGGTGGTACACATCTGTAATCCCAGCTACTTAGGAGGTTGAGGCAAGAGAATTGCTTGAACCTGGGAGGCGGAGGTTGCAGTGAGCTGAGATCGCTCCACTGCACTCTCGCCTGTGCGACAGAGCGAGACTCGGTCTCAAAAAAACAAAAAACCAAAAAGAACATGCTTTTCTTAGACCAGACTCAGTGTCTCGCACCTGTAGTCCCATTCCCAACACTTGGGATGCTGAGGCGGGAGGATCACTTGAGGCCAGGAGTTGGAGACCACCCTGGGCAGCTCACCAAGACCCTGCCTAAAAAATAAAAAAATAAGAATACCTCTTAAGGTAAAAGGCAAGAAAAATAGGACCTCATAACACCTTTACCCCACTGCCAGCTAACTTGTTCTTGGTATATAAAATTTTTAGCATTTTGCAGAAGAAGAGAGGAGTCACAGAACTGGTAAGTGGCAAAGCTGGCGCTTGAACTCACTTAAGAATTTCATTTTAACCACAGTACACCTGATTGGCTGTGTGCCTGACTCCACCAAATCTGTTTTAGACCTCCCAGCAACTGCAACACCTTTATTCCCATTTTACTGATGAGAGAAGAGACAGAGGTTATAGAAAACCCAGAGCCATTTGTACTGTTGGTAGGATTTTTGCAGCTGTGTTGGTAAGTCTTAACGATCGGGCACGCTGATAAATGCTAGCAGAATCGATAGCTGGGATTCCTGTTGTCAGCATTCATAGTCTCAAACGATTGAGATCCATTAGCTTTCTCCAAACACCTGCCAATCCCAAAGATTGTTAAGCAACCAGCATAATAGAATTAATTATATTGTATAATGCTTAATCACAATATTGAAAATATTATAAAATGGGGATAGAATTGAAAAGCTTGAATTCTAAGGCAGATTTACATCACTTCCTTATGATATAGGCTTATATATACTGCACCAAGCAGTTTTGTGATCATGTTTTATTGTGTTTGATGTAACAATCTAAAAAGTGGCACTTTAAATAATGTGCCTTAAAACTTAAATTCGATTAATTGGCTGCTCTTTAGGCCAGTCTAGCTTTTGAAAGGTTTGAGATGTAATTTCTGAAAAATTGCTGTGGAAGGGAAAGCCTATTTGCCACCCCAGCCTGAGTTCTTGCTGGTGGAGGGAGGCTTCTCCCTCTCCTTGCTGCTCCAAGTTAGGTACAACAACATGACGACGCACAGGCTCTAGCTGGTGGGAACTATCAAGTTTCAGCAAAATACAAAATGGGTGAACTTTGAGAAACATAAGGAAGTGAAGGAATTGAGGTGTACATTCTTTTCAAAGAATTCCTTGTATGTTAAATTGTTGTAATTACAAACATCTTTGTAGACTTTGGAACGTTTGGAAAAATAGAATGATAAAAAAATCTCAAGTTCGCTACTTAGTACTATTTTTTTGGAGACAGAGTCTCACTCTGTCACCCAGGCTGGAGTGCAGTGATGGGATCTCAGTTCACTGCAACCTCTCCCTCGCGGGTTCAAGCCATTCTGCCTCAGCCTCCAGAGTAGCTGGGACTACAGGTGCCTGCCACCACATCTGGCTAATTTTTGTATTTTTAGTACAGACAGAGTTTCGCCATGTTGGCCAGGCGAGTCTCGAACTCCTGACCTCAGGAGATCCGCCTGCTAAAGTGTTGGGATTACAGGCTCAAGCCACCACGCCCCCCCACTACTCAGTCATTTGTAATAGTTAGATGTTTTTCTTCCCATCTTGTTTTCCAGGAATAAAATAGATATTTTAAGTAAAAACTGGAAGCCCACTGCATATATAAACTTTCAACTCTTTTTTTCCCCCCACATAACCCCTGTGATTATATTTCTTTTCAAAGGATATTTTAGTAGCTGCATGCAGTATCAAATTCACATGCTATAATTTAGATATTCCCTTTATTTTGAACATTTGGGCTATTTCCAATTTTTCTCTATTTTAAAACATGAGCATTCTTATATATCTGATTATTTCACTTACACTGAAGTGTTTGTTAAAATTCACAAGCTGGTGTTGAAGTTCAGTATTTAGAAGACAAAGAGCATTGATTGGTGTTAACATAGTAACGACTCTGTCCAAGTGACCCAGATGGATTCTATAACTCTTCTGGGTTTTCATTTTTGTAAAAAGCAAAATGAAGGTCTTAATGAATCCAGTTCCATGTGTGTGACAAAGTATTCTTGATAGGTTCCTAAAAAGACATGTGAATGTAGTCGGTGGTCTTCTTTTTAAAGTCTAATATTTCTCCTTCCATTGCATTGCTTATAAATTCTGTTACAAGGTTGAAAGGGTTTTTACCCTTAAAAACATTAAATTTCCAAATGTTTAAATAAGCAAATCAAGTTTGTTTTAGTAACTTAACAATATCCTATAATCTTTACCCTAGTGATTAAGAGCGTGGGCTTCCAGAGTTTTGATAGTCAGGGCTATGTCCAACTTTCACTGTAAACTATGCATCTTCAAACCAACTAAAATCACATAATCCTCACAGAGTAAGATTGTGAGGCAGTTCTGAATGATTTTTCTCTAAAGTAGGTTATTTATTGCTGGTAATAATTATTCTGCCATTATTAGGTCCAATAGTACAAGTTGGTGTGTCGGAGCTACCTCACCTCAGCTTGTGAGGGTCAGTTGTGGGCATCTCTTTCCAGCTTTGCATCCAGTGACGTCTGGTTGGCACCTTGAGATTGTTACAGTGAGAGTATTTACACCTCAGCAAATGCTACAAAATCCTGTTTTCCCCCAGAGAGCTGGAGGTTAAATACTACCAGCACATCCCTAGACATTACTCAAGTTATAGTCCGTGATCACAACTAATATAGTATGCTCTTGGTACCAGGAGCTCCGATACATATCTGGTACATGTTTGATAATGACTTGCACTTTACAAATTTTTGTTGTAAGTACTTATTAATACTTTGATTCTGTAAAGTGTTTGGGGTTTGATTTTATAAAATCCAAAACAAGCCTCTGATTGAATCCAGTTCTCTGTGTGACCAGTTCTCTGTATGAGACCAGTTCTCTGTATGAATGGAAGGGAAAAGAATTAAAAATCTTGCAAAGGGGAAAGTTTCATCTTCTTTTTTGTTTGTTTGTTTGTTTTGAGATGGAGTCTCCCTCTGTCGCCCAGGCTGGAGTGCAGTGGCGCGATCTGGGCTCACTGCAAGCTCCACCTCCTGGGTTCCCGCCATTCTCCTGCCTCAGCCTCCCGAGTAGCTGGGACTACAGGCGCCCGCCACCTCACCTGGCTAGTTTTTTTTATTTTTTTTAGTAGAGACGGGGTTTCACCATGTTAGCCAGGATGGTCTCGATCTCCTGACCTTGTGATCCGCCCGTCTCGGCCTCCCAAAGTGCTGGGATTACAGGCTTGAGCCACCGCTCCCGGCCTAGTTTCATCTTCTTAAAAACTAGATGTGTTAAACACTATTCTAAACCAGGTGTAGAAAAGCTAACACTATCTGGCTGGACACGGTGGCTCACGCCTGTAATCCTAGCACTTTGGGAGGCCGCGGTGGGCGGATCACGATGTCAGCAGATGGAGACCATCGTGGCTTACACGGTGAAACCCTGTCTCTACTTAAAATCCAAAAAAATTAGCTGGGCGTGGTGGCGGGCGCCTGTAGTCCCAGCTACCTGGAGGCTGAGGCAGAATGGTGTGAACCCGGGAGGTGGAGCTTGCAGTGGGCTGAGACTGGGCCACTGCACTCCAACCTGGGCTACAGAGCAAGACTCCGTCTCAAAAAAAAAAAGAGAAGTTAACACTGTCTTTATGAATTTCATTTCTGTCTCAGTTCAGGCTACTGTAACAAACTACCACAGACTGAGTGGCTTGAACATTTATTTCTCACTGTTCTGGAAGCTAAGTCCAAGATCAAGGCACTGGCAGATTCCATGTCTCTTCCTGGTTTGCAGATGGCCATCTCTTTGCTATATCCACACGTGGTGGAGAGATCACCTATCTCATGTCTTTTCTTAGAAGGGCCCTCTTCTCGTCATCAGGGCTCCATCCTCAAAATCTAATTATAATACCTCCCCAAAGCCTCACCATCCCATTGGAAGTTAGGATTCCAACATATAAATTTTGAGGGGGACACAAACATTCAGTCTCTAACATTTTCTAAATTAAAGGATAAGATTCGCAATAATTCTGGATGAAAAGATGCTTTTGGGTTTCCAAAATATTAACTATTCAATAATTTTAATAAATCTTGTTAAATGTTTCTGATTAACCTGAAGGATTATGTAAGTGTTTTTGCCAAACATTTACATTCTTTTATAATTGCTTTGGCTTTCATTCATTCACTCGACAAATATTAATTAGAAACTACCATATACCAGAAACTGTGCTGCTGGGTAAGTGTTAATACAGTAATCAACAAAGCAGATGAGACTCTTCTCTTGCCTCATGGCACACAGGAGAGACAATGTTAAATGGGGAACATAAACACATTTGTTGTTGCACACACTAGGATTATAGTCACAAAAAGAAAGTCCATAGTGCTGTGAAACAATGTGGAAAGGGAACTTCATGGGGGAGTTAAGGGAGGATTTTTCTGAGGAAATGATGTTTAAGCTCACAACAAAGATAAGTAGGTGTTGGCTGGGTGACAGAAAGGGAGAACACTCCAGACATAGAAACCAACATGTGCAAATGCCTTAAGTCAAGAAATAGCTTGTACGAAAAACAAAATACAGGCAATCCAATTCACTCTCAATATTTAGAGGCCAATAAACCTGAAATGTGTGAACTAACCATTAATCACTAAAAAGGAACATCCCTGTCAGCACATAGCTTTCAGTATACCTGTGTGGCCCCAGGGCTACTGTTCCATCCTAAGGGAGACCAGCAAAAGAAAAGCTTTCCTAAACTGTTTTAGTTAGGAGCAAAGAAATCCTCCTCTGCATTAGGGGATATTTAAATTATGCAATCCCCTAGATAATTTAGGCACCAACCACCTACCATTAAGGAGGAAAAGGATCAAATTTGTTGACCAAATTCCCTTGATACTCATTCAGCTTCTATATTCCTTGGCCTGTGCAAATAGCCTAAAGGCTTTACTCTCTCAACTCTCTCTCATTCTAGGGTTGAAAATAAGCTTACAGCTTGACTTGTCTAAAGAACAAATGGTCTTGAAGAAAACTCACATGTTTATTGCATCTTAGTGTAAGTCATATAAAGATGTCACAGGCCATATGGTCTCTGTCACAACTACTCAATTCTGCCATTGTAGAGTGTCAGTAGCCCTAGACAATACATAAACAAATGGTCATGGCTATGTTCCAATAAAGTTTTGTTTACAAAAACTGATGTCAGGTCAGATTTGGTCCTTAGCTCATAGTTTGGGACCCTGCTCTAGATGACTCTGCTTCTAGCCACAGCTGCCATCTGATTGTGATTGCATGAGAGACCTTAAGCAAGACCAGCAGAAAACTGCCTTGTTAAGTCTAATCAGCCCAGTGAATGGTGGGAAAAAATAAAATGGCTGCTTTCTAAATCCCATTCAACTTTGAGGTGATTTGTTACATAGCAGCATACCACTAAAACAATGGTACAGTGCAATGATCTTTAAATATTTCTTTTTACTTGAGTACCCCTTAACATTTTGGAAAGTTATGTAGACTCTTGCACATTTTCAGATCGTTATCTAAAAGTTTTCACTCAAAATGTAAATTCTTGCGAAGGATATAATTTCCAACAGAGTGAAAATTGTAATAATTTTAAAGAGAACTGTTTTATCAATTTTTAAGCGTATCAAAAGGTCCATAGTAGCCATTTTTTGAGTTTTTATATATGTATTTATTTTTAACTTTTATTTTAAGTTCAGTGGTATATGTGCAGGTTTGTTATATAGGTAAACTTACGTCATGGGAATTTGTTGTATAGATTACCGCAGCTATTAAGCCTAGTACCCATTAGTTATTTTTCCTGATCCTCTCCCTCCTTCCCACCCTCCACCCTGCAATAGGCCTCAATGTGTGTTGTTCCCCTCTGTGTGTCCATGTGTTCTCATCATTTAACTCCCACTTATAAGTAAGAACATGCAGAATTTGGTTTTCTGTTCCTGCATTAGTTTACTAAGGATAATGGCCTCCAGCTCCGTCCATGTTCCTGCAAAGGACATGATCTTGTTCTTTTTTATGGTATAGTAGCCATTTTCAAAAAGACAGGAATAAGCTTTTCTGACATTTGGAAGTTTTATATTCTTTCTTTTTCTTTTTTCTTCCATTTTGTTTTGTTTTGTTTTGTTTTTTTAGAGACAGGGTCTTGTTCTGTTGACTGGGCTGGAGTTCACTGGTGCCATCCTAGCTCACTGCAACATCAAACTTTTGGGCTCAACCAGTCCTCTGCCTCAGCCTTCCAAGCAGCTGGGACTACAGGCATGTACCACCACACCTGACTAATTTGTAAAATGGTTTTTGTTTTTAAAAAAAAAAAGATGGAGTCTTGCTACATTGCCTAGGCTGGTCTCAAACTCCTGGCCTCAAAGCAATTCTCCTGCCTTGACCTCCCAAAGCGATGGAATTATAGATGTAAGCCACTGTGTCACCCTTTTTCTTTTTGACATATATATATATTTTTTAGGTGGAGTCTTGCTCTGTTGCCCAGGCTGGAGTGCAGTGGTGCGATCTCAGCTCACTGCAAGCTCCACTTCTGGGTTCACGCCATTCTCCTGCCTCAGCCTCCCGAATAGCTGGGACTACAGGCGCCTGCCACCGCACCCGGCTAATTTTTTGTATTTTTAGTAGAGACGGGGTTTCACCATGTTAGCCAGGATGGTCTCGATCTCCTGACCTCATGATCTGCCCGCCTCAGCCTCCCAAAGTGCTGGGATTACAGGCGTGAGCCGCTGTGCCCAGCCTCTTTGACATACATTACCATTCTATTTCCTCCATAGAATTTTAAGCTAATATATGTTTATGTTGAAATATTCTCCTGATTGGTAATTCCCACAATTTTCTCTCTCCCTCTCTTTTTTTTTTTTTTGAGACAGAGTCTAGCTCTGTTGCCCAGGCTGGAGTGCAATGGTATAATCTCAGCTCACTGCAACCTCCACCTCCCGGGATCAAGTGATTCTCCTGCCTCACCCTCCCTAGTAGTTGGGATTACAGGCGCCCACCACCACGCCCAACTAATTTTTGTATTTTTAGTAGAGATGGGGTTTCGCGTGTTGGTCAGGCTGGTCTCGAACTCCTGACCTCAGGTGATCCACCCACCTTGGCCTCCCAAATTGCTGGGATTACAGGCGTGAGCCACCGCGCCCCGCCCTACTATTCTATTTTTAAGAGAGAACAAGCAAAAGAGAGAGTCATGGAGTCTTGCCACTCCTTTATCCCATGGATAAAATCAGGTGTTGATTGCTGCCTCTTCAACCATGCTCTCTGCTTCATTCTCAAGGGATTTCCTCAGGAAAATTCATTTTTTTGACAATGTGGGGGAGATGAAAGAGGATAAGGTTGCTAAATGAAAATCGTCATCATTCTCCCTCACTCCATTCGACATTATCTCTGAGTTCACGTCGTCCCCCAGTGACAGCCAGGATATCCTGCTCCAATGCCTAACATTCCCCTTATATGTAAGATGGGAAAGACACCAAGCCCCTGATCTTTAAAATTTCTTCACAATCAGTCAAGTTTTATTTACAATTCGTTGACTATGTACAAAGTGCTAATGTAGGCACTAAGATGAACAAAATGGACAAAAATCCCCGCCTTACTGGAGGTTACCTTCCAGTGAGGGCTGACAGACAATAAATGAATGAAGGAATAAGTAATATGTCAGTAGGTAAGTAAGTAAAAAACGTGATATGAACAATAAATGCTATACAAAATAGAAAGCAGGTAAAAGGGATAGAATGCAGGGCGGAAGTAGGGGTTGCAGTTTGAATACACTGGTGAGGGGAGGCTTCCCTAAGAAGGGGACATTGAAGCAAAGACCTGAAGGCAGTGAGGAGGGTGGCCATGAGGATATGTGGGAAAGAGCTTTCCAGCAGAGAATAGTCTGGAGGCAGGAGGAGGTCCTGAAGCTGAGGGAAAGCGCAACAGAAATGAGGTTAGGGAGTTCAGGCACCAGGTTGTCTGGGTCCTTACCATTCATCTCTAGGACCAGTGCGGTCCTCACACAAGGGGCCTCTCCTCTGGGTCCCATGCTTTAGAGGGCGCTGCTCTGGCTTTCTCCTGCCAATATCCCACCCCAAAAGCAAAGAATTCAGTGGACCAATGGGCATGCTAACCCTAAATGTATGCTCCCCTTCTGGACATAATCCCGGAACCCCTGCCCGAGGCACCCAAACCCACGCACATGCTCGTTTCATGTGAGTCAACGTGTTCCCTCCTTAAGGAGTGTTTATATTTTTAGTTTTGTAATTGCTGATGGTGAGTTGAAAGACTGACTTCTTCTGAGGGAATTTCAAGCAAAGGAAGCTGGTAACTCTGTTTAGAGTCAAGGATCACTCTACCCAATGTAACACAAAACCTAAGAGGTAATGCAAAGGACAGGATCAGCAGTGAAGAAAACACTTGGGATTGCCATGTCTTAAGAAATTGACATCAGAAGCTCCCATAAGGTTTGTCTTCTGAAATTTCCTTTTCTGTTTCAAAAATCTGAGCTGAACAATATTGTCAATGGTCTCACACTTTAGATTCACTAGGGATTCTTCTGGGAAACTTGTTAAAATTCAGATACCCGAGCTCCATCAAAGATGTTCCCAATCAGAACCTCTGAAAATCAGACCAAGAATTTTCATGGTAACAGATTTCCTAGCTGATTTTTGCCCAGATGGATCTTGAACTGTCCTTTCACAACGATGTGGTACAAACTGTGTGTGATTGGGTGTTAGACAAACATGGGTTTAAATCGTAAGTCTACCATTAACCAGTCAGGTGACTAAGCAATTTTCTTACCTTCTTTCCATCTTAGTTACCTCACCTGTAAAAATGAAGATAAATAATGATAATTTCAGAGGTTCTGAGGGTTGCTGAAATACCTTGTGTTGTCCATGTCACAGAGCACATGGTTCGTGGTAGAGATGCTCAGTAAGCCTCTTTCCTGCTTGCAGTACAAGAGCTGTCTTCTTACCTACTTACAGAGAAATACAGAAAGTATGTCAAGATGGCCAGGATGAAGTCTTCTCATTTTGAACGATTGAAGAGCAGTGATAATATTGAAAATAAACCAAAAAGCCAACTGATATCCTCCTGTATCGTGTTTTACCCAAAATGATTTTTTTTCTCTCTTTGTAAGAAATTACACACACACCCACACACGCACACACAGGCTGATAGTATCAAGCTGTCTTTGATTACTTCTGGGCAAATGCATGGCAGGGCATCTGAAAACCACAACTGGAGACATCATTTCTGATGGGCCTAATGCTCTGGGTATTTCCTTTCAACTGAACTTGGGGAAAGTACTTTGATATAATGTACATATGGAAATATTTTACAACATTCTTTAAAAGTTAGATACTTTATTCAGGAAGTATGTAAAACACACTTTTCAATGTGTATGGCTAAATTCCTTGTCATTTCTAAGCTAGAATATTTTTGTTTTGTTTTGTTTTGTTAAATTGATCTCAGTGTGTAAGAAAGGACCATATTAACAGCCCAGGAGATAGAGTCTTTTTTCTGGGCTTCTGGCAGACAGCAGGAACAGCTGCTGCTTAAGCATACCCCAAATGTTTTACCTCTGGAAAGATCATTTCTGGAGGTAAGCAGGCACTTTGATTTCCCATTCTCTCTGAAAGGTGTCGGTGGGAATGGTAGGGGAATAGCTGGCCATTTACTTGGGGTTTTGGTTCTGAGGCCATCGCCACATTTCACATGTGCAATCAAATTGCAACCTGGGTTCTGGTTCAAATTATTTTGAAGTGATTAAAGCCTGTTGTTTTAAATGCCTTTCTAATCTTAGGGTAAAACATTCCTTGGGAAAATGTTCTTCAATCGCAAGAATCTAACAGTGGTTACTTTCAGGGAGAAGCAATAGGGAAGGGGAGAAGATGATAAGGGGAAGGTGACATTTGCTTTGCATTTTAAAATTATTTGTACTCTTTGAATTTATAACTCCAAACATGTCATCTTATTTTTTAAAAGAGGAATCATCTGTATAATGGTGTTGTAGACCATTTTTGTTATTAATTCTCTTTAAATTTCTGAATTGAAAAATGAAATCTAGTAAGTATACTTTTGAAAGCTTAGCTAGAAATTATTTATTTTTAAGATTCAATTACCAAAACGTGCCAAATACACTTTGTTTTTTCTTTTTTAGTTTACAAGCCTATGTGTAAAATATTTGTAAGGCAACTAGATATAAAAAATACCATGGGTTTGATATTTTATTCATCTGAAAATGATGCTTTCACAAGATTTTTTTCTTTCATCATTAAAGAAGTAAATCATTTGCATTTTAAAGATATGCTCAAATGCTGTGGGATGCGGCTTTTCCCATTTATGTAATGTTTAATTGCATTTACTTGACCACAGCATTGAGGCAAGTTTCTTTAAAATAAGTTTGCCTTCTCATTATGCTTGAGAATATAGTTTGTAAATCTCAAAGTATCAAAAATATACTTGGTTGAGGATAAAATTATGCAGGACTATGATTCCTATAAAAGAGAACTCCTGCCCTACTGTGGCCACAGAAAGGAATTACACGTGGGCAGCTGTTAGAAAAATGCCGTTGTTATTTAGTTGAATTGCAACAGCTTTGCAAGTGAGGTAAAAAACGTGTAGATCTAAAGTTATTTTTCTTTAACACGGTTTAATATCTATGTGCATCTGTGGGTGTTTTTTTTTTTAATCTGGGTCCCTAATGTTGCAAAACAATTTATTCTTCACAGTGGCTGTCCCAACTCTACCTCTCTTCCTAATGCAACACTCAGTCTTACTCCCAGCAGCCTTCTAATACTTGTAAATGTAGAAACTATCAGTTATGAACTTCTGTAGCTCCCTTTTCATCTTTGGTACCTCAAAACTTTAATGTATGTAAAAGCATGGGCTTTGAAATTGGCAAACCTTGAGCTCTATCAATTTCTGGCTGTATCAACTTGAGCATGTTGCCCGATTTCTATGAGCCTCAGTTTTCTTATCTAAAAAATGAAATTAATAATGCCTACTCCAAAGAATTATTGGATGGATTAAGTAAGACAACCTAATACAACTCCTGTGCATAGTAGATACTAAGTGTTGGTTGCCTTATGCCTCTAATCTTCTTTCTGCTCTCTTTTCTTTAAAAGATGGCATGCATCTTTTCCAGGGTAAATTTTACCCCTGTTGAACTATATCCCACACTTTCTTGCCATGACCCTGATTCTATTCAGTTACTTAACTCCTTCCCCTCCCTCTGACATCTTTGGTCCCTTCCTCTCCACAGTTTTATTCTCTCGTCTTATACAAACATGCCCAAGTCTCATCATCCATAAAAACCTCTGTCATTACCACTTCAGCTGTCGTCTTTTGTTCATACACAGCTGTGTTGGGTGCCATAAATCATTCACTACTATTATTTTTAAAATCCCTATCACTACTTCTCCCCTCTGCAATCTGCCTTCTCCTGCCAACATGCTACTGAAATTAATGAATTAATTCATCTAATATTTACAAGCATTTATCATGATACCATGTCCCAGGCACTGTGCTCAGTAACTTAAGTCATTATAATACTGTGTGCTTGACAATATATTGTACTTACTGGCCAAAAGTCACCAATGTCTAATTGTCAAGCTAAATGTCTTCTTTCAGTTTCACTCTATCTGACATGCTGGAAACTTCCCTTTCCAAGGCTCCTTTGCTACCGCTCCCTTGGCTCTTCTGTTCCTTTGATCTTGCTGTATTTACTTTGTAGTATCCTCCTAATCATGGGGGTGATTCCCTAGGCATCCATCTTCAGCTTTCTTCTCTCTCACTCTTTTAACTTTACTCTGTGAATTTCCTATAATTATACACTACATTTGGTGTGTGTGTGTGTGTGTGCGTGCATTTTTCTAGGAAGGAGTTCATAGCTTTTTTCAGCTCTGCAAGGAGGTCTATGACCCTCCCAATAACAACCCTGACCAGTTCCACCTCATGTATAGTCACGTTCTTCCACTGTGATGACTCCCGTTATCCTCCACATGCTACTGATTCCTGGATCTCCAATCCTAAACCTCTTTCCCATGCTCCAACGACCATCTTCCCGACTCTGCCAAGGTCCCTCCTGGAGGGTCCTTCTAGAATAATCGTTCTTATCAGGCAGGTGGCAGAACCTCTGTCTCCCACTCCTTGCATGTCCCTCCGTGAGACTGGGATGGGTTGAGGATGATGGGAGGGGTGCATGTATAATCCGAGTCCCTGGGGTGCAGAAGCTCTGTTCTGACCTTGCCTCTTGCTATCCATGGAATTACTGCTTGACCCTGGCCATTTTCCCATTCTCCTCTGGTTCCAGGAAAAGCCTTCTCCGGCCCAGCTCTTGGACACAGCTGTAGTGTTGCCTGGAGCCATTGTTAACGCAATTCACTTTCATCAGAGCCCTCTCTTTCCAGAGTGTTCAAGCCCTATATTTATTTATTTATTTATTTATTTATTTATTTATTTATTTATTTTATTTTATTTTATTTTATTTTATTTATTTATTTATTTTTGAGACG
>NW_016814799.1:334834-377129 GCF_001698545.2 Rhinopithecus bieti | reverse complement strand
CCCGTCTCGGCCTCCCAAAGTGCTGGGATTACAGGCTTGAGCCACCGCGCCCGGCCCCTATATTTTATTTTAATCAAATTCTCATATTTCTATCTGCACAGAAAAATCTTATGGTGGGGTGCAGTGGCTCACTCCTGTAATCCCAGCACTTTGGGAGGCCAAGGCAGGCGGATCACGAGGTCAGGAGATCGAGGACATCCTGGCCAACATGGTGAAACCCCATCTCTACTAAAAAATATTAGCTGGGCGTGGTGGCAGGTGCCTGTAATCCCAGCTGCTTGAGAGGCTGAGGCAGGAGAATCCCTTGAACCAGGGAGTCAGAGGTTGCAGTGAGCCGAGATCAAGCCACTGTACTCCAGCCTGGTGACAGAGTGAGACTCCAGCTCACACACACACATACACACACACACTATATATAGTATATATCTTTTATAGCTTTTGCTTTACCACCACCCTCCCTGCTCTCCTCACTCTCAGTCTGTCTCAGCCCCTCACTATCTCTCATCTGTACTTCCACACTAAGGTCCTAAAATGTTTCTGTGCCTCAGGTCTTTCTGTCATCTCATCTATTCTTCCAGACACAATACTGATCATTTCAAGTTTTAAAATCCTTCAATACTTCTTTATATCTAAATAATGAAATCTAAAAGCATCATGACATTGAAAGACCCTCTCTAGTCAGGCTTCTTCTTTTTTAGGTTGCATCTCCACTTTTATTCCTCCATCATCACCATCACTCTGTTATCACCTTCTTTGGGGCTTTCCCATCTCTCTGCCTTTGCTCAGCCTTGTCCACATGCCTGAAAGCCTTTTACCAACCCAGGAATCCAGCTCTTCTATCAATGCTCCAGCTCAAATGTGAGCACTTCTGTACGCCTGCCTTTTCCTTATCTGTTTGAGAATTTTTTTTTTTTTTTTTTTTTTTTTAGATGGAGTCTTGCTGTGTCACCCAGGCTGGAGTGCAATGGTGTGATCTCAGCTCACTGCAACCTCTGCCTCCTGGGTTCAAGCAATTCTCCTGCCACAGCCTCCGAGTAACTGGGATTACAGACATGCGCCACCTCGCCCGGCTAATTTTTGTATTTTTAGTAGAGGCAGGTGTGACCTGTTGGCCAGGCTGTTCCTGACCTGCTATTCCTGACCTCAAGTGATCCACGCTCCTCAGCCTCTCAAAATGCTGTGATTACAGGTGTGAGCCACCGCACCCTGCCTACCTGTGAGAATTAATCACTATTTCCTCAGGTCTCTCAAAGTCCAATTGGCCCAAACCTCCGATAGGCATGTGCTTCTCAGGCAGTTCTGCCATAGTGTGCATTCTCCTCAGACTAGGATAACAGTTCCTTGGGGATAAGAGTTATGCACTGGTTATCTTGGCACTGACAGCATTTAGGACAGCTTGTTTCTGCTACATGCTCCATAAATGCTTGATGAATGAATGAATGAGTGGTGAACATTGTCATCACCAGCACTACTGCCTACTGTCTTTTTTTGTGTGTTTGATTTTGAGACGGAGTCTCTCTCTGTTGCCCAGGCTGGAATGCAGTAGCAAAATCTCAGTTCACGGCAGCCTCCACCCCCCAGGTTCAACTGATTCTTGTGCCTCAGCCTCCCAAGTAGCTTGGATTACAGATGCCTACCACGATGCTCAGCTAATTTTGTATTTTTAGTGAGAGTTTTGCCATGTTGGCCAGGCTGGTCTCGAACTCTCGACCTCAGGTGATCCACTGGCCTCAGCCACCCAGTGTGCTGAGATTACAGGCATGAGCCACCGTGCTCGGCCCTGCCTGCTGTCATTGATTCCCATCTTGGCAAGGAAATGGAGGGAAGTATGTGAGATTAGGCAGATGCTTTCAGAGTACATCCAAAGTTTCCACAAAACAAGTATTAAAATATGGAAAGGAGTTGTAACATAGCAAAGAAGGCAGTAATGAATAAAAAGAACCAAATTTTACTTCCCGTTTAGCTACTTACTTCTCTCTAGCTAGCAGTAAAGACAGCATCTTGGTTGGCATAATGAGATTTGTTCAGTTTCCTAAACAATGCACCCTAGCTGCAATGTGGAGAGAAATAGAAGCAGGACATCAGGTGGATCTGAATTAATAAGTGGTGGTGGAAGTAGAGAGGAGGGAACAAACTAAATAAACATTAAGGAAGTGCAGTAGCTAAGATGACACCTTGAAGGATCAAAGGAAATGGAAGAATCAAGGGTTCATTTATTGATTCATTCAACTTATTTAATGACTCCAACTATGTGCCAGCACTGTGAGAGGTGGTAGGAATTCCATGGTGAAAAAGATTTTGTCTCTGAATTTGAGACCCTGAGTTTCTGATATTACAATTGACTGTGTAATGGTATATAGTAATAAACATCTAATCACTCCTACTTGAATGTAAGCAGATATGAGAAGCATTATTATGCATCTCTTATGGAATACAGCAGTGAACACCTGGGTAGAGAGACAGATGTGCTGGTGTGAGACCAGAAAGTACTTTGTGTTCTTACAAAGTACTATTATAAAAGTTTATTTTAATTACGAAAGTAATATATGCTTATTACAGAAAAATTAGAAAATACAAGTAGTTTCAAAGAAGGGAAAAATAATCTATAATCACATCACATAGACACAGTCATCTTTATATTCCTTCAGACTTTTTTCCAATGGAAAATGCATACAATAACAAATGAACCAATAGTCTACAAACATTTTATGGTCTGATTTTCTTCATTCTAAACCTGTTGTGGAGGCCAGGCATGGTGGCCCATGACTGTAATCCTAGCACTTTGGGAGGCCAAGGTGGGTGGCTCTCTTGAGCCCAGGAGTTTGAGACCAGCCTGAGCACCATGGTGAAACCCTATCTCTACAAAAAAACACAAAAATTAGCCAGGTAAGGTGGTGTGTGCCTGTAGTCCCAGCTACTTGGGAGGCTGAGGCAGGAGGATTGCTTGAGCCCAGGAGGTCAAGAATGCAGTAAGCCATGACTGCACCACTGCACTCTACCCTGAGTGACAGAGTAAGACTCTGTCTCAGAAAAAAAAAGGCTATTTTGGACATCTGTCCATTCCAGAAAATAAACTTCTACAGTGTGCTTTTTAATGGCTGTATAATATTCCACTGTGTGAATGCTTTAAAATTTTTTAAATTAATCCACTATTTTAATTGGGTATTTTAATATTGCAGAAATAACTAAAGATCAGTTGGAAAGTTACTTCACTAGTTAAACAATATGTTTCTTAAAAATAATGATGTCTTTTATGGCCCATACTAATTTAGAGCTCAGCAATGAAGGGATTCTGGGAAATATAGTTCAGCTTAGCTAGGTTAACACAATACAAATCCACCATAGATGATTCCTTGTCAACTAAATATCTATATATACCTTTCAGAACCATATTTGGCTCAATTTTTCTTTTCTTTTCTTTTCTTTCTTTTCTTTTTTTTTTTTTTAAGAAGGAGCTCACTCTGTTGCCTAGGCTGGAGTGCAGTGGCACAATTTTGGCTCACTGCAACCTCTATCTCCTGGGTTCAAGCAGTTCTCCTGTCTCAGCCTCCCGAGTAGCTAGAATTACAGGTGTGTGCCACCATGCCCAGCTAATTTTTGTATTTTTAGGATTTCACCATGTTGGCCAGGCTGGTCTTGAACTCCTGACCTCAAATGATCTGCCCACCTCGGCCTCCCAAAGTGCTGGGATTACAGGTGTGAGTCACCACACCTGGCCTAGTTTAATTTTGTTTTTTTTGAAATGGAGTTTCGCTCTTGTTGCCCAGGCTGGAGTGCAATGGCGTGATCTCAGCTCACCACAACCTCCGACTCCTGGATTCAAGCGATTCTCCTGCCTCAGCCTCCCGAGTAGCTGGGATTACAGGCATGTGCCACCACACCTGGCTACACCCAGCTAGTTTTGTGTTTTAAGTAGAGATGGGGTTTCTCCATGTTGGTCAGGCTTGAACTCCTGACCTCAAATGATCTGCCCACCTCGGCATCCCAAATTTCTGGGATTACAGGCATGAGCCACCGCGTCTGGCCTGCTTAATTTTTAAATGAGAGCAATAACAACATTATGTTTCCACCTGACATAATGTAACTATCCCTCATACAATTGAAATATGCTGTCTCCCCAAAAGAAGAAACAAACTCCCTTTATCCATTTTGGGGTGATAATCATCTCTCTTCTAGATGATTCATATTCTCTGTTTGATACCCAGTGACTTAAATACTGAGAGCTTAAATATTATCAACGAATTGTATATTACATTTGGTTCAAGAATGGGAGCCTGAAAAAAATTGGGTAATATATACAAAAACATATTTGTATCAAAATAAAATACTCCTAACTATTACAGTGCTTATTCCTAAAACTGCTTACATGGTCATAGCTGATATTTATAACTACATTCTTCCACTACCCATTTCATATTGTCTTTGCCCTCAGCAAAAATCTCAGCTGGTTGTGGTTTCTTGCCTGTTGGAGTGACCTAAACCTTAATCCCTGAAAGTCCTGCCTCTATTGGGTTGCTGTAACTTTCCATTGAAATTTATCACAGGATATGGGATTACTAAGGCATCTCAGGGGATCTACTGCATTCCAGGCTTATTCCTCCTTACTACCATTTTGTGATGACAATCTAATTTCCTCTTGATTGTCAAGATAAATCTGCCTAGCCCATAAAGTATTATTTTATTTGTTTTTTGATTCATTGGAACGAGGATTTGTGAAGTGGCTAGCTGACAGTCTCAACTCTCAAATTAATGGAACCATTAACGTGTTCCTTGGTGGAAGTATTCTTCTTTGGTACTAATACTCCTAGATCAGTAGAGCCCTAAGTTGAGTAAAGATGAGAGGAGCAATACCCATTCCCTACACATGATTTCTGGACTTGTGAATTCTAACTGTGAGAGAAATATGCTGCTTACTGATTTACTGCATATATGCATCTTAGAAGACATGGACCTACTCCCAAAGGGGTTGCCACCATAACTGGGTTTTCAAAAGACCATTGCACCATTTCTCATACTAAGACTAGTAAGTTTCATGAACATGAGCCAATGGCCACAATTTATTTGCTTTTAAATGAGTTCCTTGGCCAGAAGCAATGCTGTATAGTAAACCATGGTGATGACTATGGCATTCCCTAAGCCTATAGAATAGTGATTTTGGTATTGTGGGTAGCAGCATTGTGGGTAAGGAAGGAACTTTGTTCTAGTGTGTTTACTTCAGTAAAAACCAAATGCCTACTGGACATGGTCCTGTATAATTAACTTGCCACCAGGTCTGGCTCATCCTCATGTAGAATAGTGCCATATTGTGGGCTCATTGTTGGTTTCTCCTGTGGCAGGCTGGGCACTCAGCAGTGGTTCTAGCCAGATCAGCCTTAGCGAATGAAAGGTTGTGCACAGCTTCAGTCCCTCCTGCCATGGCCACTTTGTCTGTAGGTCCTTTGGGCAAGGTCACAAATGGATATGGAAAGAGGCTGACTGATGTCCACAGAATGGGCCATCTTGTCCACCTGATTATAAACATCTTCCTATGCAGAGATTGCTCTTTGGTAAGCACTCACATAAGGCACAAATATCTTTACATTTTGTACCCCTACAGGAAGGTCTATCTACATGCCTCTCCCCTAGACCTCCTCAGTAATTTTCCTATTGTGTTCCTTCCCATTTTTCAAACATCTAACTAAATGATTGAACTGCCCACGAATCACTGTAGATCTACAACTCTTGCTGTTCCTCCTTCCAGGCAAAATGAACAACCAGGTACACTACTAAAGTTCTACCCAATGGGAAGATTTTTCCTCACCACTTTCCTTCAGGCCTACCCTTCAAAGTGAGGCTGTTGTGCAAAGCCATCTACTTTCAGAGAGTGCCAGCACATTGTGTGGAACTATCTGTAAATCAGGCTTTTCTTCTTCTTCAGTCAACTGGTCATAGGTTGCCTGAAGGTATAATGCCATAGATATAGGTTGAGAAAAGAGACAATGTGGCAGGAATGTGGGCCATGTGCATTTAGAACTATTTTTTTGTACAATTTACTTGTACCTGCAAGATCTACTTGAGCTTGATCTCATACACAACGCTTTCATTTGATGATGGAATGTTGCTGTAGACACCCACATTTATTGGATGATAGATTAGACAATGCCAAATTGTCAAATGATGGGTAGTTCAAGTTTCATGGTAGCTTGTTGCCCATGGTCAATAGTTTAGTCTCTACTAAGGCTCAGTGGCAAGCCTGGAGTCATTTGTCAATGGAGATTATTTCTCGGCAGAGGATGACACATTGCACCAAAGCTCTAAGGCTCTGTGCTGTAGTGGCTTGTCAAAAGCTTCATAAAGCATGCCTATCTACCACAGACATTACAAGTAATATTGGATCTACTGAGTTGTATGGCCCAAGTGGCAGAGCAGTTTGCTATTGAAGAACCTTTGCTTATTCAGGATCCCAGTCAAAACTAGCAGCTTATTGGATTGCTCAGCAAATACATCAAAATATTATGACCAAATGAAGTATATGTTGCCTCCCAAACTCTAAGTGGTTCATCCATTGAGCATTGTGCAGCAAATATCCTTTATTTTGAAAGAGATATTTTTTATGTGTTATGGATCACTTAACCCCAGACATTTCCCTGAGGAGACCCTGACATTTTATTGTGCTTATTTTCCATCCTCTAACATGCATTTGTCCTACCAATATATCTAGTATAGTTGCTACTTAGATCACTGTGTCTAATTAGCATATTATCAATGCAATGTCATAGTGTGATATTCTGTGAATGAGAAGGCAATCAAGGTTCCTGCAAATCAGATTATGACAGAGCTGGAGAATTGATATAATTCTGAAATAGAGCTGTGTTGCTGAGTCTGCCAGTTGAAAGCAAACTTCTGATGATGATCTTTACCATAGGTATAAGTAGAAACAGCATTTGCCAGAACAGCTAACAGGTGCCACGAGATGTGTTGATGTGCTCCAGCAACAAAACCACAAGTGGAATAGCAGCTGCAATTGGAGTAACCGAATGATTAAATTTACAATAATCCACTGTTGTTCTCCAAGGTCCATCTTTCTTTTGCAAGGGCCAAGTTAACTGAGTGAAATGTGGCAGAAATCACCACTCAGCATCTTTCAAGTCTTTGATAGCACATCAGTCACTGCAGTCACTTTAGATTTATTATTTCTGTAGGTAAAAGCAGTTCTACTGGTTACACTTAGACTTTCCTACCATAAACACCCTCACTATATGGGTCAGGAAACCAATATGGTGATTCTTCCATTTGCTGAGTACATTTATCCCAATTGTACATCCCAGAACTCAGTGATCTCACTACCTCTGGAAGGAGAAGTAAAATTAGAGTAGTGATAATGGGAAACTTGTTCCATATGTGTCTCTAATATTTGAATAAATTAATTATTTTACACTGGGCATGTACCTATGTTTTACTTGCATAATTTTATTTCTTATTTTCATTATTTATTTATTTTTATGAGATGGAGTTTCTTTCTTGTTGCCCAGGTTGGAGTGCAATGGCGTGATCTCGACTAACTGCAACCTCTGCCTCTTGGGTTCAAGCCATTCTCCTGCCTCAGCCTTGCAAGTAGTTGGGATTATAGGTATATGCCACCATGCCTGGCTAATTTTGTATTCTTTAGTAGAGATAGGGTTTCATCATGTTGGTGAGGCTGGGTTCGAACTCCTGACCTCAGGTGAGGAGTCCTCCCAAAGTGCTGGGATTATAGGCGTGAGCCACCATGCCCAGCCATTACTTGCATATAATTTTAAAAACAACCTTCAAAATGTAAAATAACTACAACAATAACACCAAACCCCACAATATTGCATTAGAAAGTGGTTTTATTTAGATCATGAGACATAATAGTGTTCCGTATTCATGCTTATACAGAACCTAGTGGGAAAGAACATAATTCAAGAGACTGTCAACCAAACTGCAAAATGTCTTCATAAATAAAAATCCAGGTTTATATTAGTATTATTATCCTACAAAAAACAAAGCTACTAATTTCCTCTCCAACACATATTTAAATAAACAGAAATCAATAATATTTGCAGCCTTTGTAATTCTGGCTTGTTTAGAATTTAGTTAAAAACTTATTTGTGGAGCTCTCCCTCTCTTTTGACTGGCGGAACCATTTCTGACTTCAAGGCTTTTTATTAAAATGTTCTACAATGAACACAGAAAGCTTGGTAGATATCACCTTTACACTTTTTTCTTTGAATATATATTTGCTTGTGCACAGTAAGAATGATTAACATTTGCTTTTATGTGTAGCTTAAGATGACAGCTCTTCTGTATATTGTAAACTGTGTTTCTCTCAACATTTTTCCTTCTTCATCTGTAAAATAGACAACCACTGAATGATTATATTAAATGTTTGTTTAAGGGCATGCTCTAATGCCCACTGTTATATTCATTATTTCTTTGGTTTTCAGTTACAGAGTTTATGTTATGTTTAAATAGAATATTTTTCTGTAGGAATTGTGGGTTAGGACATGGATGATAACAGATATGCATATCTTACTCATGAAAGGTCTCTTTTATGTGTGGCTTATAGAATTTTACAAACTCATGTTGAAAAATATTTCAAAGCTTAAGAGGTTAAAAAATAATAATGAATTGGTTCCTGGAGCAAACTTACTTTTTGGAAAATGATGGTAATAATTCAACATATAGATGAATGCAGTGTATTCTGACCTGGCAATTTTATTATTTATGATATAATAATACATAATATTACATAATAAAATAAGTAAATAAATAAAATAAAATGTAGCACCTGTGTGTTTTAGATGTACACATGGTTGCCAGCTAGTATTAGTCCATTTTCATACTGCTATAGAGAACTGGCCTGAGACTGGGTAATTTATAAAGCAAAGAGGTTTAATGGACTCAAAGTCCAGCATGGCTGGGGATGTCTCAGGAGACTGAGCACTCTTGGCAGAAGATGAAGGGGAAACAAGGCACCTTCTTCACATGGCAGCAGGAAGGAGAAGTGCTGAGCAAAGGGGGAAGAGCGCCTTATAAAGCCATCAGATCTTGAGAGAACTCACTCACTATCATGAGAACATAATGGGAAAATCTGTCCCCTTGATTCAGTTACCTCCACTTGGTCTNAAAATAATATTAGCTAATTTTTTATTTAAAAATTATATATTAATAATTTTTGTGTTTTCCACAATGTATGGAGAAATTACATGTCCCTAATATATACAGGAAGAAGGATAAGTATATAAACATATACCATCTTAAACCTCTTAAATCTATTTTACTTCTACAACAATTGCCTTTTAGGTCTCACCCAGTCACAGACTATACTATACTTTTTGAGTTTATTTCCATTCTCAGGAGTCATATGTAAAGCAGTTATACTAGTTTTGTCATATGTAAAGCAGTTATACTAGTATTTACCTAACAGAATTGTCATGAAGGGTATATAAGCACAAATGTAAATCACTTAACATAGTACCTGCCAAACAGCAGTTAATTAATGTTAGATTCCTTTTAAGTTATAAAGGAAATTAAAAAACCTTTAATTTCGAAGTTTTCCAAAGCAAAATATTTTTATTTTTTTCTTCATACCAAAGCAAAATATTTTAATTGTTCCAAAGTGTTCCTTACTTACAAAACTGTGGGAATTTCAGAAACATTCTGCTTTACAGTGCCCAGAGAAACTTCCTACATATAAACGCTGGTTCTGGTGTAAATGCATTCATTATTGGTGTTATCATTGGCCTTTACATAACCTAAAATTTGTGTGGCTCCGTTAAGACATAGGTAATAAGACTCTGGGGGAGACTCTCACTAATGAACTGTAAGGGTAGCAAGCCTGATCTGTACTTAGAATTGGATCCTACAATGTTTTGATAGTATTTTCATTATGGTCTTCAATTTCTTAACAATTGAGTTGTTAGCTGATCAGAAGTGCAGAATCAATACATGGCATCCTGTAAAAAAAAGCCACGGGCTTAGTAACAAGCAAATAAAAAAATATAAAAACATTGGCTCTATAATGTGTCAGTATGCTCTGGACTTATGTAATCAGTGACTCTTAACTCTTGCTCCAAAAGGAAGTTAACATTTGTAGAGTCTTAAAAGATTATATAAAAAAGAAAAGCAAAATATTAAACAAAAAACGTTTTAGACCTTATAGTCCATCCCTAATGACTAATTCTCCATCATATATTTTCATCTATTTGGATTGTAAATGTTGCCCAGACCAGAGATGGCGGTAGCTCACACTAGGGTGGTAGTAGTGGTGGAATGGTTAGGGGCAGATGAATTGGAGATACTTCGGTAGTACGGCCAAAGAGACCTACCAATATTTGAATGCAGAAGGTCAGTTAGTAAGGAGAGAAATCCAGACGACTTTAACATTTTTGGCCAGAATGATTTTACCTTTTAACGACATACAGATGACCATGGGAGGAGCAAAGTTGAGAGAATGAGTTATTCAAAATAGTATTATGGTCATGCCAAGCTATCAGCATTAAGGCATCCCTGTAGAGATGTCCTGTTGACATTCGTGACCCAGGGTGAATTAAAAAAAAATTGATAACATACTACTTTAGCAGTTATTATTAATTCTTATTATTACCACGACTACATCGGGGAGTAAAAGCTCAGCAGCCTCCGGCTTTTCCTATCCCTTGAAAAAACCGCTAATATAAAACGCATTTATATCCAAAAGTTCCCATTCATACTCCCGCTCTGGGAACCGGGAGCGACCCCTGTCCAATCAACTTCCAAATCCCCTGCGACAGCGAGTGGGCGGGGCTCAGCTAGGTTCGTTGTCCTCCACTTCTCTGGCTTGGCCACGTTAGAAGTCCCATAGGTCCTTGAAGGTACACAAATTACCTATATATCCATTAGAAAAATGTAGAGGACATTGTCACAATTTAAGTTTAACCAGATTAAATAATTTACAACGTTTTACTCATATTATTTATTTGTTTTATTTAGTTTCTTATTTTCTTCTATGAATATAATAACCACCTCCGAGCTTTACGGATCTGCGAGTCCTTTCTGCGCGCACGCGCAGTTGTTAGGGAGGGCGGGCCTGTTTCCGGGTGGCGCGTGGGGCTTGAGGCCGAGAACGGTCCTTGCTGCCACCAACATGGAGACCTTGTACCGTGTCCCGTTCTTAGTGCTCGAATGTCCCAACCTGAAGCTGAAGAAGCCGCCCTGGTTGCACATGCCGTCGGCCATGACTGTGTATGCTCTGGTGGTGGTGTCTTACTTCCTCATTACCGGAGGTAACTCGGGCTGTCGGCTGAGTAGCAGAGAACTGACCCACCCCGGGAGGCGCATCTATTCCGCTGACTCTCAGCCCCAGGGGAAGCATCGCTCTGTCTGGATCCTTTTTGAGGGTAGAGGGGAGTTCTGGGGTCCAGAGTGTTAACGTCCAAGTTTATTCGCCCTGACGCCCTGTCTTGAGAGAATTCGTGTTCTCACTCCCATTGCCTTACCTCTCCTAGCACCCCCATCCCAGGGATCCGAGTCAAATATATTTTTCAAGGCCAAATTGTTGCTCTTTTTATTGCTTACCATACGTTGTTTGATAAAGGTCCTGAGAAAGTCTAGTTTGGCCAGCTCCGCTTCCATGGTTCGTTGTTTGATAAAGGTCCTGGGAAAGTCTAGTTTGGCCAACTCCGCTTCCATGGTTAGTCAAGAACTTGTGGGACTTTTAAACTTGTCTTTGCCCTGGAATCTTGGAAGAGACTTGACAATCTTTAGTTTTGTTAGTTCAGACCTACGGTCCTGTGTTGCCTTTTGCATGACCTACAATAAATATGAATGGAATTTTCCGAAATCACAGGTTTGATAAATATTTGGGATCGGAGATGAGATTTGCAGACTCTACTGTGTTTCAGTGAGCAGAAGTTGAGAATTAAAAAAAAATAAGATAAATAGCATTACTATTAAACGCTTCTGAATTATCTGTCATCTTATTCTGTCCTTTTCAAATAGAAAATTGCAAAGGGGCGTTGCCTTATGTACTGGTGAGTTGGCAATCCGGCTGGTCTTTTCAGAGCCACTACCCTTTCAGGCCACAGTTCCAAGATTTACTTAGAACTGTGCTACTGTGTACATTTAGATTTGGGGAAGTGGTGTACTTAACTTGGAAATTATAAAATTAATTTAGATTTTGGGAAGTGGTGTACTTAACCTGGAAATTATAAAATTAAAGCTACGGATTTGGGACACTAAAAGTAGTTCTACTTTTAAGAGAGTGGCCATATATTGTTATTTTCATAGATGTTTTGTGAGAATAGTTGGCACTGAAGGGGGGCATTCAAACTTAGCTGAGTTCTGGAAGTCACCTTTGAATTTACCCCCTTTCCCCAATCTAGAATAGTGAGAATTAACTATGTTCCTTTAAATAAATTACATTTAAATATTTGAGTTACATTTAAATACTTTTTTGGTAACAAGATACTATCTAGCATTGCATTAGCATTAACCATTAACATCTAGTTAATAGCTACTGTACTGAATAAACAAAATTTAAAATGCGTGTGGCTTTTAAAAATAAAGGACTTTTAAAAATAAATAATATAGAGTAATTCAGTGTTATTATTGAGGCTCGCTTCTGCAGCACATTACTAAAATTGGAATGATAGGGAGAAGATTACCATGGCCCCTGTGCAAGAATGACTTGCAAATTCGTGAAGTGTTCCATATTTTTGCAGTTCACGAAGGTCGTTAGACCAAAAAAAGTCATTATTCAATAATGATAATGAATATGCTAGTTTCTTTCCTGTAACCCTTACTTCCCTTGGAGTCGAATTCTTTGCAAGAAGCCTCAGTTTTCTTTGTGGCCCTCTTTTTTTCCCTGTTGATGATTGTAATGGGGAGATCTCTGTCCCAACCATTGAGGGAAAGTGGAAAGGATGCCTTTTAGTGGCCAGGTCTGTGAGGTATCTTGTATGATGAATTGGTTTTGCCATTGGAAGGGAAGAAGTCTCGTCTAAAAACTGAGTGCACCTTTACAAATAAACTATTTGTTGCTGACAAATGGTCAGCAAATAGATATTGAGTCCCTGTTAAGTTCCAGGCACTAGGTCCTGGAGATAATAGAACAAAACATAAGGACCCTGACCTCCTGAAGCTTATAATGTCATGGTTGAGACATGTTAAATGTCACATAATTTTTTTGTCCGTTAAAAATGGTCACAAAAACAGGCCAGGTGCAGTGGCTCACGCCTATCATCCAACGCTTTGGGAGCCTGAGCCAGTTGGATCATTTGAGCCCAAGAGTTCGAGGCCAGCCTGGGCAACATGGTGAAACCCTGTCTCTACTAAAAATACAAAAAATTAGCCAGGCGTGGTGTTACACGCCTGTAGTCCCAGCTACTTGTGAGGCTGAGGCAGGAGAATTTCTTGTAACCAGGAGATGAAGGTTGCAGTGAGCCAAGATCGTGTCACTGCACTCCAGCCTGGGCGACGGAGCAAGGCCCTGTTTCAGAAACAAAAAACACTCCAAAATTAGCCAAGCTTGGTGGCGCACACCTGTAGTCCCAAGTAGCTGGGACTACAGTGCAGGAGTTTGAAGTGGGAGGATTGCCTGAGCCTGGGAAGCTGAGGCTGCAGTAAGCTGTGATGGCACCACTGCACTGCAGCCAGGGTGACAGAGCAAGACCCGACCCTGTCTCAAAAAATCAAACAAAAAAATGGTTACAAATACAGTGAAAGAAAAGAACAAGAGGTTTTTGAGAAAATAAAGGGAGTTGGAAGCATCATCTGGATTGGATTGGATTAGATGTGATTCCTTAGGAAATGATATGTAAGCCAAAATCTGAAGAGTTCGGGGTAAGGATATGCTAGGCAGAGGGAAAAGTAGGGCAAATGTGAGACCAAGAGACCAATTAGGTGGCCTTTGTAGTTGACATGGACTATACAAGGTTTATAGTAGTGGAGATTAGGATAATATAATGAAAGATATGTTGGAAGTAGATTCAGTAGGTCTTGAATTTACTGGGTGTAGGGGAAGAATAAAGTGGGAAGGAATCTTACAGGTTTCTGGTTTGAGCATCTGAATAGATGGAAGTATCATTTCCTGAGATTGAAAAAACAAAGTTTTTGGTGGAAAATGGTGCACCAGAGGTTTCTTTGGGGTAAAATTAGTTGGATATGTCAAATGTACAGATGGGAGTCTAGACCTGAAAAAAGAGGCCTGTGTTGAAGTTGGTCAACTAACAGACATTTCTGGAACTCCCATGAGACATTGAAGAGCATAGGCAAAGTCCCTGTTCTTGAGGAGCTTACATGTAATTCTAGTGGTACTGGCATTATTTTAGAGGCCTTGGCACATCACACTGAGAGTCTTTAGCACATGAAATTGAAAGCCCTGGGAGTTCATTTTGAAGAAAAGTAGAAGAGGACAGTAGACTAATCCCTGAGGGCCTCCAACATTTAGTGGTTTTATAAAAGAAGAGGCCCAATAGAGAGGTAGCAAGAAACCATGAAGAGGAATATCACAAAAGCCATAAGAAGAGGTGTTTTTCAATAAATTAGTTTAGTAAACTGGATTGAGTGCTTCTGAGAAGTCTCCTAAGATGAGAACTGAAAAGTGTCCTTTGAATTTGACAACATGGAGATCATTGGTGACCTTAGAAAGAGCGGTATCAATGGTTGCAGAAGCGAGATTGGATTGAGTTGAAGAATGAAGGGTAAGTAAGAAAGGGGAGATGGCAAGTTTGCCTAAGTCTTTCCAGAAGAAAGTCTGACTCCCTTTCAAAACACAAAGATAGAAATAGCATGTTAGCTAGGAGGATCTGAAGTCAAGGAGGGTTGATATAGGGAAGGAGAGCTTGAAAATACAGGAGAGAGGAGAGATACTCAAAGGAATGAAGTCCCTGAGAGTCCAAGTGGGAATGGACTCCTGATAGTTGCAGAAGAGATCCCACATAATAGGAGGTGGGAATCTTCCTCTATGTAGCTGGAAAGGAGGAGGTGAAGATGGATGCAGGTACCAGGTATTTGTAGATTTGGTGGGGAAAAGACAAGGGAATTCCTATAGGATTGTTTTGTCAGGCTAGAATAAGGGAGATAGGCTTGTTATGCTTTAAAAAAGCTGGAGATGAAGATGTTTGAGAACAGTGGAGAAGGTAGAGTAGATGTTGACAGTGGGAGACTGAGAAAACTATTAGTGTTGATCAACATTAATATTAATGATCACGATGACATTATGACATAATGGTGGACATTAATGTTAATGATTATGAATCTCTAGTGTTGCCATTCTACCTGATGGCATGGTTTTAAAATGGCCCCTTGTTTTACATTTAAGCAATTTCTCTAGTTATTTTTCAATTTATAGAAACAAATCTAAGTATATCTGAGACAATTTTTGTGAACTGAAGTAGAGCCTTTAATTTTAAATCTCCTTTATACTAAAGTCATTCCTAAGTATTAGCAACTGTTATTGGATGAATTTCCTTTATGAAATTTGTACTTCATTTAGATATCATATTGTTTTCGAAGTAATTCTAAAACATTGAGTTGAATGTCTGAATGATTTTTCAGAACTTTAGATTAGTTGGGCCACATTTGGTTCTAATAATACAATCAAAACATTCATATTTAAATGAACCTTGGCCTGGTGCAGTGGCTCACACCTGTAATCCCAGTACTTTGGGAGACTGAGGGAGGTAGATCACCTGAGGTCAGGAGTTCAAGACCAACCTGACCAATATGGTGAAACCCCATCTCTACTAAAATACAAAATTAGCTGGGCGTGGTGGTGGGCGCCTGTAGTCCCAGCTACTCGGGAGGCTGAGGCAGGAGAATTGCTTCAACTTGGGTGGCGGAGTTTGCAGTAAGCCAAGATGGCGCCATTGCACTCTCAGCCTGGGCGACAGAGTGAGACTCTGTCTCAAAAAAAAAAAAAGAAAAGAAAAAAAGAAGTAAATGAACCTTAAGAGGCAATGAAAGCTAAAATCCTGTTTTCAAAAATTAGGAATACAATCTAATCTGTTCTGTTGTCTTTCTTATAGGAATAATTTATGATGTTATTGTTGAACCTCCAAGTGTTGGCTCTATGACTGATGAACATGGGCATCAGAGGCCAGTAGCTTTCTTGGCCTACAGGTAAAAGATACCTTTTTGAATGATTTGGTGGTGGGAAAGAAGGTTGCTGGGGTATGCCTGCTTATTTAAAAAAAGAGTAAAACCTATGGGATCCATCTATATTTAGACAACAGCTGTTTAAAAAATGCTGAATTCTGAAATGGCAGAAAGTGAGTCAACAACAAGAGTATATTATTTATTAAGAAATAAGATATTTCATAATGATTGATGTATCACCAATTTACAGTGGGATGTCAGTGTAAACTACATTTACAGATTGTTTTAGGGGTCAGCGCACTATAGCTGCTGTTTTTCTTTTTTTTTCCCCAAAAAAGTTTTATTGGAGGTAAACATGCCCATGTGTTTATATATGATCTGTGGGCTGTTTTCAAGCTACAGTGGCTGAGTTGAGTAAGTATGACACAAACCATATAGCCTGCAAGCCTAAGATATTTACTATATGGGTATTTAAGAAAATATTTTTGAACTATACCCTGGTCTATACCATTAAATAACAAAAATAGTTTTGAGACTTGAGGGTTCTGTTTCAGCAGTGAAACCCCATTGCAGTGTGGTTTTGTTCACCTAAACAATGCTTATGTTGCTTTCTAAAATTTACTTGATAAATATCTAACTAAACATAGCTATATGTTTATATTTGCAGTAATGCTATTTATGCATAGAATATTTCTGGAAAGATTTATTGTTATTCTCTGTGGACGGGAGTTAATGACAGGTTGATGGTAGAGAGGTTTTTCATAGTGCCCTCTTTCATGCTGTTTGAATTTTGAACCGGGTGCATATATTGTGTTTTCAATGAAAACAATTGACCAAAAAAAAAGCCCTCTTTACATATGCCTATGTGTAATCATCCCTTTAATGAGAAATTTTCTTTTTGAGGTCCCTGAACTATGAGAATTTGATAGAAGCTCTGTATCCCTAGAAAAATCACACACACACACACACACTCATTTACATATAATTACAGGGGTTTGTAGCTCACTGAAGTTCTTATGGGGCCCATGGAGCCTTATTTAAGAACACTTTCTTTTTAAATATTTCCATTTGAAACAGGAAGTTTATTATTATTAACATAAAACTTCAAGAAACACATCTCACCAATTCAAAATTAGTTTGAAATTGATAGTAGAAATTTAAATAGCATAACTTTTTTAAAAACAGCTAACTTAGACTGGGTGCAGTGGCTCACGTCTGTAATCCCAGCATTTTGGGAGGCCAAGATGGGCAGATCACAAGGTCAGGAGGTTGAGACTATCCTGGCTAACCCGGTGAAACCCTATCTTCACTAAAAATACCAAAAATTAACCAGGTGTGATGGCACCTACCTGTAGTCCCAGCTACTCAGGAGGCCAAGGTAGGAGAATAGATTGAATCTGGGAGGTGGAGGATACAGTGAGCCGAGATCGCGCCACTGCACTCCAGACTGGGTGACAGAGCAAGACTCTGTCTCAAAAAAAAAAAAAAAAAAAAGCTAAGCTGAAGTTCTGGGTAAAGCGTTCATATACATAAACTATGAGCATTTTACATAAACAGTTGTGTTAATTGAGGTTTTACAACTGTTTTTGAATTTGAATTCCGTGATGACAAATATTTTTATCTGTTTTATTCATTGTTGTATCTCCCAGAACCTAAAACAGTACTTGCTACCTAATAGACTCAATAAATATTTGTTGAATGGACAGATGAATATCCAGAGGTATAGTAAAATAGTTGTAAGGGTAAGAATAAGAAATATAGCACAAAAATGTTTTAGCACAAAACGGAGATAGGAATTTTAACTTAGGGAAACATTTCTATTTATTGTCTTCCTATGGTCATTCTTTTCTTTTCCAGAGTAAATGGACAATATATTATGGAAGGACTTGCATCCAGCTTCCTATTTACAATGGGAGGTTTAGGTTTCATAATCCTGGACCGATCGAATGCACCAAATATCCCAAAACTCAATAGATTTCTTCTTCTGTTCATTGGATTCGTCTGTGTCCTACTGAGTTTTTTCATGGCTCGAGTATTCATGAGAATGAAACTGCCGTAAGTTATTTGTGTAATCAGCAACTTATGTTGCAAATTGGTAAAATGATTACCTGGAAAACGTAAAGTCATAGGAGATTTAATTTAACTTTCATTTACATGGGTGAAAAATCCAGAAACCAAATATATTTGTGACTTGGTCAGGTTATAGCTATAGCTAATAAAAATTGAAACTAATAGATCTTCTTAGTTGTTATCCCCATGAATGTTCATGAGAAAATTTAGTTACTTTGTCCTGGAATCAATGACTGAAGATAGTCATTGTTTCTTTTTTTTTTTTTTTTTTGAGACTGAGTTTCACTCTTGTTGCCTAGGCTGGAAATGCAATGGCATGATCTTGGCTCACTGCAACCTCTGCCTCCCGGGTTCAAGTGATTCTCCTGCCTCAGGTTTCTGAGTAGCCGAGATTACAGGCACGCACCACAGCACCCAGCTATTTTTTGTATTTTCAGTAGAGATGGGGTTTCACGTTGACCAGGCTGGTCTTGAAGGCCTGACCTCAGGTGATCCTCCTGCCTCGGCCTCCCAAAGTGCTGGGATTATAGGCATGAGCCACCGCGCCCTGCGTCATTGTTTCTTTAAAATGCCTTTTGGCTAATCTGTAACACAGGATTCCATTAGTATTAATGGTAGGGAATAGCTTCAAATCATTCATTGTTAGTGTTCTTTGAATATTGGTGGGAAGAAATTATGCCGTGAATGGGAAAGGAGAATTATTGCCCTTCAAAAAGATAGGAAAAGATGTTTATATATTTTGTGTGTGTGTGTGTAATGTGTATTTAAAGATTATTTTGATTCAGAAAACTTTTCAGTATCTTTAGATGAAAAATAAAATGGTTTATGGCATCTTTCATAATTCTGTTTATGATTATTTGAAATATGAACAAATATCACATTTCCATATATACTGATTTAATCTATAGATGCATTAGTAAGTACAGTAATGACAGGAAATTTGGGCAAGCATACCGCAAAGATTAGCTCTTAGTATTTTATTTTTTTGGAACTGTGTTAAACATCAAGTGTCAACCCTATTGATTTCTTAGTGTGTTTGAATTTTACAAATTCACTTGTTCTGTGACTTAACCTGTCCATTGTCTGTAACACACCTGGGGTAGAATGGGCAAAAGTACTTATCCCACAATCATCATGTTCCCATTTTAGTCCTGGCGAGATGGGAGGGACAGCATGAAGGTCTTTGTCAGCTGAATATCTGTGTGGCCATCCAGCTGCCTCAGTTTCCTCTGGCAGCAGCTCCTTTTTTTTTTTGAGACGGAGTCTAGCATTGTTGCCCAGGCTGGAGTGCAGTGGTGCAATCTCGGCTCACTGCAACCTCCACCTCCCAGGTTCAAGTGATTCTCCTGCCTCAGCCTCCCAAGTAGCTGAGATTACAGCCTCAGCCTCCTGAGTAGCTGGGATTACAGGCGCCCGCCACCACACCTGGCTAATTTTTTGTATTTTTAGTAGAGACAAGGTTTGACTATGTTGGCCAGGTTATTCTGGAATTCTTGGCCTCATAATCCACCTGCCTCAGCCTCTCACAGTGCTGGGATTATAGGCGTGAGCCACTGTGCCCATCCAGCAGCTCTTATTTTCATTTGGGGAAGGCATTTCTGGCCATTGGCTAAGTTGTATGAAGACTAAGGTACTCCAGCCTCTTCTTTTTGTTCCTTGTTTTTTGCTCTTAGTAGAAGTAAGTCACCATAGCCTGGTAAGGTATACTGGTATAGAAAAGACTGAAGCTTTCATTAGCAGAGCAAGAAAAGAGGAGACTCCCAGATAGAATAAAGAGGTAATTGAAAGGCTTATGCCTGTAATCCCAGCACTTTGGGAGGCCGAGGCGAGCAGATCACGAGGTCAGGAGATCGAGACCATCCTGACTAAAACAGTAAAACCCTGTCTCTACTAAAAATACAAAAAACTAGCCAGGCATGGTGGCAGGTGCCTGTAGTCCCAGCTACTCGGGAGGCTGACGCAGGAGAATGGCGTGAACCCAGGAGGCGGAGCTTGCAGTGAGCTGAGATTGTGCCACTGCACTCCAGCCTGGGCAACAGAGCGAGACTCTGTCTCAAAAAAATAGAAAATTAACAACCTAAACAAAAGAAACCTTTGGAGGCATGTGTCAGAACAGAGAAAGTGTCCTGGTTTTGCTTATAGAATCAGATTTGTTCTCCTTCTACCTACTGTTTTCATTCTACATAGTGTTTTCCTTCTTTATAGTTTTAGGTCCTCTTCCTAGGAATGAGTCTATTAAGAAAATAGGTGTTTATCTTTTAGCTCTGGCATTTGACTTTCAGGATAATAGAGCTATCTCCTACTGACAGAAACAAGTGTTTAATACTCTGAATTGCCTTCATCTTACTTTTGCAATCATTTATGTGAACATTGGTTTTCCTATCCACATTCTTTTTTTTTTTTTTTTTGAGACGGAGTCTCGCTCTGTCGCCCAGGCTGGAGTGCAGTGGCCGGATCTCAGCTCACTGCAAGCTCTGCCTCCCGGGTTCACACCGTTCTCCTGCCTCAGCCTCCCAAGTAGCTGGGACTACAAGTGCCCGCCACCTCGCCCAGCTAGTTTTTTGTATTTTTTAGTAGAGACGGGGTTTCACTGTGTTAGCCAGGATGGTCTCGATCTCCTGACCTCGTGATCCACCCGTCTCGGCCTCCCAGAATGCTGGGATTACAGGCTTGAGCCACTGCGCCCGGCCCCTATCCACATTCTATAGGCTAGTATGTAACACTGTTGACTAAATCCAAACTTCAGGCTAGGGAAAAAGGGTATACTTTCTGAGTTTCAGTTGTAGATTATGTTTAGATCTAATCAAAACAGGACAGTGGTCCAAACAGAAAATTGCTACTTTCTGTATCTTGTTATGCAACTAAATCTAGGATTTGAATTTTTAAGATGAATTTATGGTTCCCTTTGTGATATCATTTCTCATTTGCAGCTCCTAATGCCTGGTACCTTGGGTATGGAGTGGGGAGAGACAATGGACAGTTTTATATAAGACATGGAAGTAATGATACTACCTTTCCCGGAATATTCGCAGGCCCCAGAGGAGATGATGAGCAAGGACTATTGTCCTGTATTACACACAACAGGGTGTGGTTACTATCTCAGCAAGGAAAGGGTGTATCTTTCTTCTTTCACGAAAATTATCTGTGATGACCTAACAGTTTGATTGTAGTGAGTGGAATAACCACAGCAATAAAAAAGATGTCAAGAAAACACCAATAGCCACTGGTTTTTCCAAATCAACTAAGTTTCTGGCATCTGAGATAAGGATGGCTGTATCATAAGATGCACCATGATAGCCTCCAGGGTGGAATTCTTTTTTACAAAGATGTTACCTTTAGCAAGAGATGCCTTTGAAAAGGAGAAAACAGTAGCACTGAAACAGTATTACTGGTTCTGTTCTGATTTATGCTTTTTTGAGACCTGATGTTCCCCCTATTGATATAATTTTACTAATTAAAACATGTTTTATTTGATGTCTTAACTTTTGAAGAAACGTGGATGCTAATAAAATGAATGACTGTTGGCCGGGCGCTGTGGCTCGGGCTTGTGATCCCAGCATTTTGGGAAGCTGAGGTGTGCACATCACTTGAGGTTAGGAGTTCAAGACCAACCTGGCCAACATGGTGAAACCCAGTCTTTACTAAAAAATAAAAAAATTAGCTGGGTGTGGTGGTACACGCCTGTAATTCCAGCTATTTGGGA
The DNA here is from genome assembly GCF_001698545.2 of Rhinopithecus bieti. Lineage (NCBI taxonomy): Eukaryota > Metazoa > Chordata > Mammalia > Primates > Cercopithecidae > Rhinopithecus > Rhinopithecus bieti. The sequence continues at coordinate 355,276 of NW_016814799.1, read as the reverse complement.
AGCTGAGGCACGAGAATTGCTTGAATCCAGAAGGCAGAGGTTGCAGTGAGTCTAGATTGTGCCACTGCATTCCAGGCTGGGTGACAGAGTGGGACTCCATCTCAAAAAAAAAAAAAAAGAATGACTGTTTATTAACTTTGCACACATAACAGTACATTTAAAAGGAAAAAATTAAACCATAGTCCCTAGTATTTTTATTAGTACAGTCTCAAAGGAGTAGTTTTCATTGTGAAAATGAAAATGTCCTGATATAAGTTTTGAGGTAACGTATGTTAAATCTGTATGTATGCGTCTGTATGTTTGCTGCATTTTAAATATACATAGACTCAAAGAAAATGATGTTTGGTTACTGAGTAGAAGACTGGTATGAGTTTGAACTTGGTTCTTCTGAAAAATAATGAATCTTCATTAGATTGTCTTTAGCCTCCACTCTTAGGGCAGCTTTAACTTTAAAGCAGAATCTTTTTCTTTTCTTTTCTTTTCTTTTTTGAGACAGAGTCTTGAGTGCAATGGCGTGGTCTCGACTTACTACTACCTCTGCCTCCCAGGTTCAAGCCATTCTCCTGCCTCAGCCTCCCAAGTAGCTGGGATTACAGGCATGCTCCACCACACCAGGCTAATTTTTGTATTTTTGGTAGAGACGAGGTTTCGCCATGTTGGCCAGGCTGGTCTCGAACTCCTGACCTCAAGTGTTCTGCCTGCCTTGGCCTCCCAAAGTACTGGAATTACAGGTGTGAGCCACCAAAAGCAGAATCTTAAAAAAAATAAAAATAAAAGGTGGCCTGTGGTGGCATGGTAATACCCTAAAATCAGGCAAGGTGTTCAATTGGAGATGGAGGCATGGGTTCCTACATTCAGGCAAATTTGTTATAGAGCTGTATAAAACTACTTGAAATAGTCTATCATATAATTGAGGACAAAAGGCCTGCCTTGTTTCAGCTGGCAAAAATGGCTTTTTAGCAATTTCACCTAGTGTTTATTAAGCTTGAGAAGAAAAGCTAAGGAGCTTCTGGATAAATCCTGAGATCATGAGATCAGTTCAGAAAACAAGTTCTCTTAAAGGGAGAAAGGAATAAAAAATATGAATGTAATACTATTTAAACTAACATCATTTAGAGAATGATATGATGCATATATGTGATTCCATGTAATTGAAAATACATAAATACTAAAACATTGTATTCGTTTTTGACAGACCTCTTTCTAAAGTGTTTGTTGTATTACATGTTAACACTCACATTTGTATGTAGCAAATATTTATTATTTGATAACTGTTATTTGCTGGACACTGTGAGATTAAGCATAATTTAACCTTCTCCACTGAGGGTCATTTTACCTTTCTGTTATGCATAGTACTACTATTCAGTTTTGTTGATTTCACTGACCTGTCACTTCTCATGGCGATCAGTATATACCTATTGTAATTTCATCCTTTCCCTCTTCTTCTTTTCAGTTTGCTGGTTATTCTATGACTTGAGGGAATAGATAGCCTAGCTATTAACTGCCTTTTAAATCAGTCCTGGCTGAAGGAGAGCTTAATGGCTTGGCTTTGTAACCGTACTTTCAGATGTTTGAGAGTCTCTTTGATTTCCTTCCAGATTTGGAGCTGTATTTTAGAGAATTAAGACTGTAGAGAAACTGGCAGCTGGATTGTTTCAGTGGCTAAAAAGCTTATATCCAAAGTTCATTTTTAGCAAATAAGGGAGGTAATTCATTCTAAAGAAACAAAACATTTGTACAGCTGTTGAGGACAGTGTGTAGTAGAGAGGGTGAGGAATTTGGAGTCCAGTTTCGGCCTGCCAATTAATAGCTCTGAGACTTTGGATTAGTTCTATGAACTCTCTTGGCCTCAGGTTCCAAACCTGTTAAATGAAGTATAATAATATACCTTGGGGAGTTACAGTTGTCAAGATTAAATGAGAAGGTGTGCTCTGAAGCATAATGTAAGTGTTAATCAATGTCAGTGGTTTCATTCTAAAGATAGAGTCCTAAAAGTTCTATGTCTCAAGTTAGATTATGGCCACAGTTTCAAAAATAAATGAATAAACCATTACTGTTTTTGTTTTCTTTTGTTTTGAGATGGAGTCTCGCTCTGTCACCCAGGCTGGAGTGCAGTGGCGCGATCTAGGCTCACTGCAAACTCCGCCTCCCGGGTTCACGCCATTCTCCTGCCTCAGCCTCCCTGGTAGCTGGGACTACAGATGCCTGCCACCACGCCCAGCTCATTTTTTGTATTTTTAGTAGAGACAGGGTTTCACTGTGTTAGCCAGGATGGTCTCGATCTCCTGACCTCGTGATCCGCCTGCCTTGGCCTCCCAGAGTGCTAGGATTATAGGCGTGAGCCACCGTGCCCAGCGTGAATAAACCATTACTGTTTCTAAAAGAAGAAGGTGAGGTTTCCATTTCTAGGAACATTGGAGTAGGTAGTAGAAAAGGCATGAGGAGACTTGTGTTTTAATGCCGGTTCTGTTCTTTTCTGGTCTTGTGATTTTGAGCAAAGCACTCAATTGCTGTCACACTCTTCAACTGTAGAATTAGACTAATCCTTGTTTCACACACCTTTTTAAGATTGTTGCAAGGGTTAAATGCAATAATGAATGTGGTAGTGTTTTGATAACTTTTTGTTAGTGCTAACCTAGCACAGTGCTTGCCTTAATATACAGAGGTACTAAGTGATTATTGAAAGAATAGCCTTAAAGATTAAATAGAAGGTCCTTCATGGTGACTTCTCCTGTCTCTAGTTGGTTTTGAGTACTTGATTTACTTTTATTGTATTTATCTACAATTTTACTTATGTAAAATTCTCACGGGCCTGAATATAAGATTATGAAATTTTCTGGGTCCTGAGAGGGGGCTAAATGTTTGAGTATATATTATAGTTAGTATATTTCAACAATTTTATTTTTATTTCCTACCAAGAAGTATAGTAATGTATTTGTTCTTCTTTTCTTTTTTCTAACATGGTATCTTTATAGCATTATAATATTTCTTAGTATCTCCAAAATTGTCCTTAAGGTAAAAACTATTTTAAGTTTGGCAGCTTTGAACAGGACATGTCTATTTAAATATTCTTTTCTATCTAAATATAGGTTGACAAGCATAGGTCACCCACTAGTTGCAAGGAAGGATACCATAATATATAGCTTGTATTAAGAGATAGAATACAGTGTATATTCATATATAGGTATATGCAAATGATAAGAAGTTACTCCTAATGAGTCCTTAGTACCCTTGTTTCATAGTGTAAGCTAGCTGTTGGGTAACTTCTACTATAAAGTGTAAATATTAGTGGATGCTTGCTTGAACCTTTTTTTTTTTTTCTTGTGAAGCTTATGTTTTAAAGTATCCTTTTTGTGACACATCAGGCATTATAGTAGCAAATTTATGTGAGGTCTTTAAAGTCAATGTATATATCCGAAGAACCTTTTAATTTTTAATTTTTTTTTCTTTCTTTCTTTCTTTTTTTTTTTGCGGGGGACAGAGTCTGGCTCTGTTGCCAGGCTGGAGTGCAGTGGCACGATCTCGGCTCACTGCAGCCTCCGCCTCCCAGGTTCAAGCAATTCTCCTGCCTCAGCGTCCTTAGTAACTGGGACTACAGGTGTGCACCACCACACCCAGCTAATTTTTGTACTTTTAGTAGAGACGGGGTTTCACCATGTTGGCCAGGATGGTCTCAATCTCTTAATCTCGTGATCCGCTCACCTTGGCCTCCCAAAGTGCTGGGATTACAGGCGTGAGCCACTGTGCCCTGCCAAACCTTTTATTTTAAATTTTGTTCAGTTTTGGATTTGGGAGGAGGTGAGAAGTATTGGGTTGTAAAGGTGGTTGTGTTAGATGAAAGTTCTCTTTATTCAAAGTGTGGATTGGCCAGGCTGATATAGCAGAAAGAAAAGAGTGTATGAGTTCTAGGTTGATTGCATTAGCTGAACATAAGTCTAAGTCATACAGGTAGTCAAGTGAGTTCAGAAGCTGAAAGGGAGGGAAGTCACGTTCTTGAGTGTTTGCTGTGTGCCAAGCACTGGAGGAGACCTAAGTATTATCAAGTAGTTTATAAATCCTACGTTACCAGTGAAGAAACTTGGGACTCTAAAAATAGCAGCCAACATTTGTCAAGCGCATATAACTATGAGTAGCAAGTACTGTATGAGTAGATTCTGTTATAATCCTTAAAACTCTTTGAGGTAACTCCATTTTACAGATGAGGAAACTGAGTGAGGTTTGCCAGGCTCACGCACTAAGTGGTAGAAGCAGGGTCAAAAGGAGAGGTGTTCTGAAGCTGTCAGTAGGTGTAGGGTGTTGTAAACCTCCCCCCGCCCTTTTTTTTTTTTTGTGAGATGGAGTTTCACTCTCTTCGCCCAGGCTGGAGTACAGTGGCGCAATTTCAGCTCACTGCAACCTCTGCCTCCTGGGTTCAAGCAATTCTCCTGACTCAGCCTCCCAAGTAGTTGGGATTACAGGCGTCTGCCAGCACGCCCAGCTAATTTTTGTAGTTTTAGTAGACGTGGGGTTTTGCCATGTTGACCAGGCTGGTTTCAAACTCCTGACTTGGTGCTCCACCTGCCTCAGCTTCCCAAAGTGCTGGCATTACAGGTGTGAGCTACCATGCCCGGCCCAGTAAAGCCTTTCTTAATGTGGATACTTGTACATAATTTTTTGATTTTTTTTCCTGATCCTGTAGATTCTTAATTAATAATAGACTTTAAGGGTTTATTGCCAAAGGAAAGGTTTGGAACTTTTATAACACCAGATTTAATGCTTTAATTTAAAGGGGATTTCAGGGCCTAACTTGCACATTTAATAAAAGGATCTCCTGTTTGACCAGCATGAAGTTGGACCTTACCAGCAGGTACAGCTAAAGCTCCTGTTATCCAGACATTTCCTAAAGTATTAGAGGTTCAGGGGCAGATGTTTGTACACACTGTTTTTTGAAGTCTCAAAGGCTTACCTCCCAGTCCTAAATAGCTTCTGATTTTCCCACTTCTCTTCTGGTAATATTAGAGTTTTTAGAAATCCAAACCAGTTTCTTTCCATAAAAAACAGTTTGATTTTTGTTGCACTTCTGAGAGCCCAAAATAGATTGATTCTGACTCTTAACTTTAACTTTTAGATAACATTTTCTTTACTTTACTTCCTTTTCTTATTCTGTGTTGTTTAGCACATTGCTTTGTAACTTTAAGAGGGAAGGGCCAGGCGCTGTGTCTCACACCTGTAATCCTAGCACTTTTGGGAGGCCGAGGTGGATGGATTACCTAAGGTTGGGCGTTTGAGACTAGCCTGGCCAAGACAGTGAAACCCTGTCTCTACTAAAAATAGAAAAAGTTAGCTGGGTGTGGTTGGCGGGCGCCTGTAATCACAGCTACTTGGGAGGCTGAGGCAGGAGAATTGCTTGAACCTGGGAAGCGGAGGTTGCAGTGAGCTGAGATTGTGCCATTGTACTCCAGCCTGGGCAACAAGAGCAAAACTCTATCTCAAAAAAAAAAAAAAAAAAACTTTGCTGGGCTTCACGCCTGTAATCCCAGCACTTTGGAAGGCTAAGGCAGGCAGATCACCTGAAGTCAGGAGTTCCAGACCAACCTGGCCAACATGGTGAAACCCCATCTCTATAAAAATACAAAAGTTAGCCAGGCGTGGTGGTGTGCACCTGTAATCCCAGCTACTTGGGAGGCTGAGGCAGGAGAACCACTTGAACCCAGGAGGTGGAGGTTGCAGTGAGCTGAGATCACACCATTGCACTCCAGCCTGGTCAACAAGAGCAAAACTCCGTCTCAAAAAAAAAAAAAGAGAAAGAAAAAGAGGGAAGGATAGTAGAACTGAGGCTCAGTAATTTATTTTATTTGTATATTGGGGTGAGGGGGGCAAGATACGAAGTAAGGACCATAATGAAGAACATGGAATTATATTTTGGACTGTATATATTTTGGATTGTATATATTTTGGATTACTTTATATCATAGAATTTGTTTTGGCATTTTGAAATAGTATAATAATAATATAAAAACAATTCTTTTCACTTTTTGTGCTGATAATTGTATTTCTGCAGGGGCTATCTGATGGGTTAGAGTGCCTTTGAGAAGAAATCAGTGGATACTGGATTTACTCCTGTCAATGAAGTTTTAAAGGCTGTACCAATCCTCCAGTATGACATGTGGAAAAGAATGAAGAGCAGCAGTAAAAGAAATATGTAGTGAAAGGAAGCATATTGAAGCTTGCACTAGAATTTCTTCTTGGTATTAAAGAGACAAGTTTATCACAGTATTTTTTTTCCTGCTGACCTATTGCTATACCAACAATGTTGAGTGGCATTTTCTTTTTAGTTTTTCATTTCTTAAAGAAAATATATTCCATATCTACAACTATCATATCAAATAAAGTGATTGTTTTTTAAAACCCCCTTAACATTTTTTGGAGATGACATTTCTGATTTTCAGAAATTAACATAAAATCCAGAAGCAAGATTCCATAAGCTGAGAACTGTGGACAGCTGATCAGCTTTTCCTATGGTGCTTTGCCTTTAACTAGAGTGTGTGATGGTAGATTATTTCAGATATGTATGTAAGACTGTTTCCTGAACAGTAAGATTAATGAAAGGAGCAGAAATAAATACTTTTTCTAATTAATACCTTTCATGTTTGTTTTTTAACTGACAGTGTTAAGTTTTTGGTCTATTAATCATTCATTCCCATCTTATGACTTTCTGTAGCTACTTTGGTAGCCTAAGATTTCAAAATATGGTTGGCAGGATGCCTTGAGAGTTAGCATCTTTATATCCTTGTAAATATTCAAGCACAGGCTGCATATCTATGTCAGAGTTGTCAGTGTGAATGTGCTAGATGAGCACATGTAAAAACATCTCTGGACCAATCCGGTCTTAATTTCCTCTATGCAGGCCTTTCTGTTCTCTCTGGCTGGCCATGGGCTTCACTTCTCTGATGACTCAATTCATTCTTTCCTAAGATCTTTAAGTTTATAGTGAAATTTTCTCTCAAGTGAGCTTTTTTCCTGCTTATTCCAAGGCTGATTTAATTATTACAATTCTTTAAGTAAAAAAAGACTTACTTATTCAAAAAGTTCTGAGTACCTTTTTCATGCTAGGCAGCACTGAGAATGTCATGGTGAGTAAAATGAATAAAGACTGTGCTCTCATAGAGCTTACATTCTTGTGGGGAAATCAGTCAGTATACTTAAAATGTTTTAAACTGTCAGATACTAATAAATTCAACAAAGGGGAAAAAAAGCAAGGCAAGTGAAGGTCTGTGTTATAGAGAATAATGAGAGAGATGGAGAAAAAGGGTTGCCATATTCCAAAGCCTTGAGAGAGGAAAACAGTACCTATATGTACTTAGGTACTTACCAGCTTAAAAGGCTTGATTCAATAGTAAGAACTTTTTTTTTTTTTTTTTTTTTTTTTTTTTTTTTTTTTTTTTTTTTGGTCATTTGCTGTATTTTAAAACCTTGTTCGAACTAGGTGGACAGGAAGTAACTCATAGGTGATTATGGCTTTAAAAGTCTGCTTTTTGTCATATTGATTGAGTAGTGAACAGTTCATATTTAAGTGCCATAAGATGGTGCTGTTGTTTTTTTCTGTTTCAAAGCTCTTAAGGCTTTTCGGGGAATAATAAATGTATATTTACCAAATTAAGTGAAATGTATTTAAAATAATTATATTTTAAAATATAATCAATAATATAAACTTTTAAGTCAATGTGTAAAATGTGTTGCTGGTAAAGGTACAATGATTATGTGAAAAAACAAAATCATTGTACTAGGTTTAAAATGTTTTGGGGACATGAAACCAAAATGTCACAGTCTGAGGGAAAGCCTGCCAAGCATTATTAACATAAAAGAAGTTAAATAGGTGAGAGAGTAAATTTACAGACTAAATTGGAAATAAATAAATCTTTGATTTTGTCAAAGGAAAGATACCCCAGGGAGAGGATACTAAAGTGTAGCTGGAAGTGCAAAGTGTTTTAGTAGAGCATAACTCCAGCAAAAGGAGAAGGAAGGGTGCAGAATTATGGGAAACTGTCAGACAGTGATGCAGAGTTGACAAAGCTGCTGTCAGCCCAGTGGGAGCTCCGGAGCAGAGACTCCCTGTTAAGAGTGGTATGTTGGGCAGAAATGGGTAGACCGGTCCCACTGCATTGTTAGGTCATTGGCTGGGGATCACCTCACCTGGCTAGAAAGTTGAGGTAAACCTTCTGAGTTACTGACACAGCCAGTAACTAGGGGCTATCAGCTAGCCACAGCTGGGTAGCGAGTCCTTTCTTGAGGGGAGATCTGAGCAGCACATCTCTGCCAAAAATTTATAAAGAAAACATCCTATTTATAGAATTAAAGTGAAATCCTATATAATTTGCTTAGAATGATTATACTGTCATTATTTACTTGAATTGCAAAGTTAGAAGTAACTTAGGTGCTCAGTAAATGGTACATTTCTGAAAGGTAAAGTTGGAAGAAAAAGATTATTCTTTTTGCTTGAATGTTGCTCTGAATAGCAGAGCAGTTGTTTCCATTATGTGCTGCTATTTTCTGGTGCAGAAGATCAGTCTTTGAACATAGTAATAAGAAATATACATTTATTTATTCAAAGGAAGTCATGTGCCAGATGCTGGATTACATCTGAATGAGCAAGAAAAATACAACATCTGTCCAGGTACTTACAGTCTGGTGAATACACACAAATAGGCACAAATTCTCTTTGTTGTGGGAGCAACACCTAAACCCAGATTTGAGGTAAGGGAAGGCTGTAATTTGTTGTTGGAACAATGAGTTACTAGTCTGCTTAAAAGTTTCGAGCACTGGGCCGGGCGCGGTGGCTCAAGCCTGTAATCCTAGCACTTTGGGAGGCCGAGACGGGCGGATCACGAGGTCAGGAGATCAAGACCATCCTGGTAACATGGTAAAGCCCCGTCTATCATAAAAAATACAGAAAACGAGCCGGGCGAGGTGACAGGCGCCTGTAGTCCCAGCTACTCGGGAGGCTGAGGCAGGAGAATGGCATGAGCCCAGGAGGCGGAGCTTGCAGTGAGCTGAGATCCGGCCACTGCACTCCAGCCCGGGTGACAGAGCGAGACTCCGTCTCAAAAAAAAAAAAAAAAAAAAAAAGTTTCGAGCACTGATACACGTTTGTCTAAATCTTTTACTCATTTTTCTTATATACTAAGACTTAATTGCAAGGAAGAGAAACTCAAGCTATCTTAAAGAGGATAATATGTTAGGATACTGGAGAATCATGATACTAAAGACAAGCATGCAGCAGGGAGTACTAGAATGGGGAATGTGGTACTGGAAGGACTCTTGTTCATTTCTAATATATAGTATGGGTCTGTGTAATGCTTTCCTCTCTACAAAGCTGGTCACTTCCAGTTCAGAGTGGTGAGAATCATGACTGCTAACCTATCTTGATTATTATGCTTGACGCCTTCAGCCACCACAGAGGAAATTTCCTTGATTCCATAACAGACTCAAAGTCCAAAAGTGCCAGAGAAAAGACTAGTTGGCCAGTTTGGTTGATGTATTTACCTGGAGTGTTCTTACATGTTGGAAAATACATTCAAAGAGTTGGGTTAGGTTGTTGGCTTGTGCTTCAAGGTCTGAACAGTAGAAGCATTAATGTGCACCAAGGGATGATAGTACTTGCTTTTCACCATATTTTTTATTTCTTGTAACACCGGTAAATTTGCTAAGATGCTTTCTTCATACACCATGTATGTCATTGTTTTTTTGTTTTTTTTTAAATATCATGGATACATAATGATTGTACATATTTATGGGGTCCATGTGATATTTTGATACCAGCATACAATGTGTAATGATCAAACGAGGGTAACTGGGGTATCCATTACCTCATGCATTTATCATTTTCTTTGCATTAGGAACCTTCTAATTCCACCCTTTTAGTTACTATGAAATATATGATAAATTACTGTTCACTATAGTCACGCTATTGTGCTACAGAACACTAAAGCCATCCTTTTATCTAATGTATTAATTGAAAAAGGTATCATTTTAAAATCATTAGAATTTTTTTTTTTTTTTAAATGGAATCTCACTTGCCGCCCAGGCTGGAGTTCAGTGGCACGACCTCAGCTCACTGCAACCTCCACCTCCCAGGTTCAAGTGATTCTCCTGCCTCAGCCTCCCAAGTAACTGGAGTTACAGGCACATGCCATCACGCCCCGCTAATTTTTGTGTTTTTTGTAGAGATGGGGTTTCACCACATTGGCCAGGCTGGTCTCGAACTTCTGAGCTCAAGTGATCCACCCGCCTTGGCCTCCCAAAGTGCTGGGATTACAGGCGTGAGCCACCACACCCAGCCAAATCATTAGAATTTTAAGTAATTCAAATTGGAATGATTCCAATAATAGAATTAACTAAATGTAAAGTAAACAGTGCTACCATCTCAAGTAGCAAATATAATTGCATTATGTGGTAGCTGTCTAATAGAGTAGCTGCTGGCTACATATGACTGTTGAGTATTGGAAAGGGAGCTAGTCTGAATTGAGATGTGCTGTAAGTATGAAATGCATGTTGGATTTTAAAGACTTCATATCAAAAGTAAAATATCTCTATTTTATGTAGATTACAAGTTGAAATTTTGTGTATATTTAGTTAAATATCAAAATTAATTTCATCTTTTTATCTCTTCAAATGTAGCTACTGGAAAAGTTTAAAATTAACATATGTGGCTTGCTTATTTCTGTTGGACAGCACTAGTATAGACCAGTGGGTCTCAAACAGAGTAGAGAGTTTATTAACACACAGATTACTAGGCCCTACAAATTTACAAAGAAAACCTATTATAAAGAAATACTGGTCCAGGTGCAGTGGCTCAGCCTATAATCCTAGCACTTTGGGAGGCTGAGGCGGGCGGATTTCCTGAGCTTAGGAGTTCAAGAGCAGCCTGAGCAACACAGTGAAGCCCCGTCTTTACTAAAATACAAAAAATTAGCCAAGCGTGGCAGCATGTGCCTGTAGTGCCAGGTACTTGGGAAGCTGAGGCAGGAGAATTGTTGGAACCCGGGAGGAGGAGTTGCAGTGAGCTGAGATCACGCACTGCCCTCCAGCCTGGACAACAGAGTGAGACTACATCTCAAAAGAAAACGAAAAAAAGAAATACTGGCCTGGCACGGTGGATCACACCTATAATCCCAGCACTTTGGGAGACAGAGGGAGGTGGGCAGATCACTTGAGGTCAGGAGTTCGAGACCAACCTAGACAATATGGTGAAACCCTGTCTCTACTGAAAATACAAAATTTAGCCCGTGTGGTGGCACGCGCCCGTAATCCCAGCTACTCGGGAGGCAAAGGTAGAAGAACCACTTGAACCCAGAAGGTGGAGGTTGCAGTGAGCAGAGATCACACCACTATACTCCAGCCTGGGTGACAGAGCGGATTCTGTCTGAAAAAAAAAGAAAAAAGAAATGCTGTTTGTAGAATTAAAATGGAGAAAATCTATATATTTTGCTTAGAAAGATTATACTATATTTGTTAATGTTTATTTGAATTGTGAAGTGTGAAGTAACTGTTTCTGATTCAGCAGGTCTGGATGAGGTCTGAGAATCAGCATTTCTGAGAAGTCCCCAGGTGGTACTGATGCTGCTGATCCAAGGACCACATTTTAAGAACCACTGCTTTAGACCAGGGTTAGCAAACATTTTCTAAGTAGGGCCAGATAGTAAGTGTTAGGCTTTGTGGGCAATACAGTCTCTGTCCTAACTACTCAACTCTGCTGTAGTAATATAATACAGAAGAGGCCAGAGGATACATAAGCAAATGAGTGTAGCTGTGTTCCAATAAAACTTTATGGATGGATAATAACATTTGATTTTTATTTATTTTTATTATTATTATTTTTAATGAGACAGAGTCTCACTCTTGTCACCCAGGCTGGAGTGCAGTGGCATGATCTTATTGGCTCACTGCAACCTTTGCTTCCTGAGTTCAAGCAATCTTCCCACCTCAGCCTCCTTCATAGCTGGGACTACAGGTGTGCACCACCACTCCTGGCTAATTTTTTTTTTTAGTAGAGACAGGGTTTCACCTCATTGTCCAGGCTGGTCTCAGAGTCCTGACCTCAAGCGATTCTCCCACCTTGGCCTCCCAAGTGTTGGGATTACAGGCATGACACACTGTGCCCGGCTGAAATTTGAATTTTATATTTCATGAAATATTCTTTTGATTTTAAAATATAAAACAATTCTTAGCTTAAGAGCCATTAAAAAAAAAAAAAAAAAAAAAAAGCCTATCCCTGCTCTAGAATACAATTGTAAAGGGAAGTGGGTGGCTAGAATAACGAGGCTATTCTTGAAACCATGTTGGCTTGCATTGGGGATTTTGAAACCAAACCAGAGAAAAGTGGTTGGTATTAATTTACAGGAGAGGTATTCATTAACTCTCTTCAAGTATCAGAAAGACTGTCATGCAGTTCATTCTCTGTCATTCTAGAGAGTGAATCCTAAGAAAGTTATACTTTTAGAGAATATAGAGAGAGTATTTGAAACAATTAGTGCTTCTTCAAAATGAAATGCATAAAGGGCATAAGCAACTAATTCTTAAAAGACAAAACACATGAAAATATATTTAGTGTTTACTCACATACTGAGTGCAAATTGGTATAATCTGTTTAGAAGACAATGACAATGTATTAAGTCTTGAAAATATGTATGCCTTTTGTCCTAGCGATTTCCATTTGTAAGAATTTATCTCCCCTGAGATAACCAGGGATACGCATAAAGATGCATGTACAAGGGTGTTCACTGTAATGTTTCTTAAAAATAGCAAAACTGAAAGTATACCAAATGATCAGTGATAGGGGAATAGATAAACCATATTGAATAGAATATTATATCACCATTAATTATGTTATAGAGGAATATTTAATAAAGTAGGAACTATTCTTGATACATTCAATGAAAAAACATTGGGTGAGATTCCGTTTTTGTTTAAGAACAAAAGTAAGGCCAGGTGCAGTGGCTCGTACCTGTAATCCCAGCACTTTGGGAGGCCGAGGCGGGTGGATCACTTGAGGTCAGGCGTTTGAGACCATCCTACTAAAAATACAAAAGTTAGCTGGGTGTGGTGGTGTGCACCTGTAATCCCAGCTACTAGGGAGGCTGAGGCAGGAGAATCATCTGGAACCAGGAGGTGGAGGTTGCAGTCAGCCAAGATTGTGCCACTGCACTCCAGCCTGGGCAACAGAGGGAGACCTTGTCTCAATTTTATAAAAAAAAGAAAAGGAAAGAAAGTAAATGTGTGCATTAAAAAATGACTGGAAAGACTTCTGACATTTGCGTATAACAGAGTAAGACCCTATTCGATGACTTCCTTATAGTAAACAACTATAAAATTGGAATGTAATACAAAAAGCAACTTCTCAAAGCTCTGAAGAGAGAAGATTCTGCTGAGGAGTACAAACAGGGAAGAAGAGAGGACAGGAGCTAAATGAAGTAAATTTTCTTGACCTACTGCAATTAGCATAATGTGTGAATAAGAAGAAATACTAGTGACCAGGGTAACTATGGCTGCTGAAGAGAGTGGGGGACTCCTGAAAGGAGATGTTTAAATTTTATCTAACCACATTCTGACTGATCTCTGAACCACACATGCACAAAATAGATTCAAAGCAGCTCAGAGAGTAAAGATGCAAATTAAGACAAACTGACAAACTGTCACCAAAGAAACAAAGTTTCCATTCAAGTCCAACATAGATAATTCCTGCTAAAGCAAAACGTCTCTCCTAAAAAATAAGAACCTTAACAAATGAGCATTAGTAATGTCTAGAACAAATCCAGAATTACCATACAAAATAAAAGAAAATGGAACACATCATTATTATTATTTTTTGGAGACAGAGTCTTGCTCTGTTGCCCAGACTGGAGTGCAGTGGCATGATCTCAGCTCACTGCAACCTCCACCTCCCACATTGTAACGGTTCTCCTGCCTCAGCCTTCCAAGTAGCTAAGATTTCAGGTGCCTGATGCCACGCCCAGCTAATTTTTATGTTTTTAGTACAGATGGGGTTTCACCATGTTGCCCAGGCCGATCTTGAACTCCTGAGCTCAGGCAATCCACCCGCCTCAGCCTCCCAAAGTGCTAGGATTATAGGCGTTAACCACCATGCCCAGCCAAAATGGAATATGTTCTTAAGAGAAAAGAAGACCAACTGAAATAGACCCTGAGATGAACAAGATACTGGAATTAACAGATCAGGTTTTTATTTCTTGGTTTTTAAAATTATTCTATTTTATTTTTTTGAGACAGGATCTTGCTCTGTCGCCCAGGCTGGGGTGCAGTGGCATAATCATGGCTCACTGAAGCCTCAACTTCCCACCTCAGCCTCCAGAGTAGCTGGGACTACATGGTCGCACTAACATGCCCAACTAAGTTTTTGTGTTTTTAGTAGAGATGGGGTTTTGCCATATTGCCCGGGCTGACAGACAAGGATTTTTAAACAGATAATGTAACTGTACTCAACATAGTAAAGTGAAATATGCTAAACAATGGGAATAAAAAAGAAATCTCAGCAGAGAAACACACATATTAAAGAGTTAACTGAAAAACCTATGTTCTGTGCTCCCAGAGGTGAAAAAAAAGAAAAATCTAGAACTGAAAAATAAAATCTCTGAGGCAAAAATTCACTGGATGGACTTAGCTAAATGGAGATGACAGAGGAACAAGCAAATGAACTTGAAAATAAATCAGTAGAAATTATCCAAGATTAAGAACACAGAAAAAAATTAAAGAACAGAGCTTCTGGAACCTTTAGGTAGTATCAAATGGTGTAACATAACTGGGATCCCATAAAGTGAGAGGTAAGAGCATATGTTAGAAAAAAAAGTTGAAGAAACAGTGGCTGAAAATTTCTCAAATTTGACAAAAGTTAGAAATGTACAGATAAAAGATGTTCAATAAACACAAACCAGAATAAACATTAAGAAATTCATGCCAAGACAAATCACGTAGTCAGACTGTGGAAAGCCAGAGATAAATAGTAAATCTTGAAAACAGCAAGATAAAAACAATATTTATTTTATATATTGGAGAATAGCATTTGACCTCTCACCAGAAACTATGGATCACAAAATAAACTGGCACAACATATTTAAAGTGCTTTGTATGTGGGGGGTTGGGGGTACAGGTGAGGGTGGGGAAGTTGCTTAACCCAGAATTCTATAACCAATGAAAATTTTCTTTAAGACTGAAGATGAAATACAATTTTCAAATGAAAGAAAACAAAAAATTTGTCCAAAGACCTGCACTAAAAGAAAAAAGCTTTTCAGACTGAAAGGAAATGATGCAAATGGAGATTTAGATCCTTATAAAACAATGGAGGGTGTCAGAAATGGTGGATATATGGATCAATGCAAAAGGCTTTTGAATTTTTTTCCTAATTTCTTTTTAATACATACAACTTTATACTAAGAATAACAACTGTATCTTGTGGGGTTTATAATGTACATAGATATAATAAACATGATAGCATAATGATTAGAGATGGGATATGGGCCTACAGTTGCAAGGTTATATTCTACATAATATATGTTTTTTATATATATATAATATATATATGTATTTTTTTGAGACAGTCTCACTCTGTCATTCAGGCTGGAGTACACTGGCATGATCTCAGCTCACTGCAACCTTTGTCTCCTGGGATCAGATGATTCTCATGCCTCAGCTTCCTGAGTAACTGGGGTTACAGGTGCACACTACCATGCCCATCTAATTTTTGTATTTTTAGTAGAGACTAGGTTTTGCCATGTTGGCCAGGCTGGTCTCGAACTCCTGACCTCAAGTGATATGCCTGCCTTGGCCTCCCAAAGTGATGGAATTGCAGATATGAGCCACTGTGCCCAGCCTTACATAATGCAAAATTGAGAAGAGGCAGGAAAGGAGGAACAGAAACGAAAAACAGAGGAGACAAATAGAAAACAATAAAATGGTGGGCTCAAACAACCATATCCATAATTATATTAAATGTTAGGGGACTAAACACTTTAATTGAAAGGTTAAGATTGTCGGGATGGATGAACACACATATAGATAATTGTATGATGTTTATGAGAGCCTTACTTTTCATATAAAGACACAGCTCAAAATAAATGGGAAAGGAGATATACTATGCAAACAGTAGCACTAGAAGGTTGGACTGACTATACTAATGTCTACTAAAATGTATTTCAAAACAAAAAGTATCCCCAGAGATAAAAAATGTGTATTTCAATTTCATAATGTCAAAAGAGTGAATTTAGCAACAAGACATTACAATAATAGATTTGTATGCACCTAATAACAGACCTTCACCATATGCAAAGCAAAAATGACAAAATTGGAGAGTGAAGCAGTTTCAGAGTTGAATATTTTTACATTTTCTGTTTAGAAATTGATAGAACAACAAGACAAGTAATTAACAGGAACCTAGAAGACCTGAATCACACTATCAACCACCTTGATTCAACTTACATTTTCAAAACTCTACACCCAACAATGGGTGTGCACATTCTTTTTTTTAAAGTGCACATCATATGTTTACCATGATAGTCCATAAGATTGGCCTTAAAGAAGTTGTAATACGTTTGAAATGATTGAAAAAAGTTAATCTACATGAGGATAGACAAATCCGTCAATAAAACAGAAGAGAGTCCAAAAATTGATGCACACATATATGACCCATCGCCTTGGTAGAAGTTCCAAGGCAATTCAATGAGGAACAAATAGCTTTTTTTTTTAGACAGAGTCTCTCTCTGTTGCCCAGGCTGGAGTGCAGTAGCATGATCTCAGCTCACCGCAACCTCTACCTCCTGGGTTCAAGTGATTCTCCTGCCTCAGCCTTCTGAGTAGCTGGGATTACAGGCGCCCAGTACCATGCCCAGCTAATTTTTGTATTTTTAGTAGAGATGGGGTTTTGCCATGTTGGCCAGGCTGGTCTCGAACTCCTGACCTCAGGTGACCCGCCCACCTTGGCCTCCCAAAGTGCTGGGATTACAGGTGTGAGTCACCGCCCCCGGGAGGAATAGCCTTTTTAACAAATGGCGCTGGGGCAATTGGATAACCATAAGCAAAAAAAGAAAAAAAAAAAAAGCTTCAACCTTTACCTCACCATATACAAAACTTCATCAATTACATAGATCACAGACTTTAATAGAAAAGCCTGAATCATAATACTTCTAGAAGAAAACATGGATGAAAAATGTAGTGACCTTGGGCTTGGCAAAGATTTTTAAATATGATACACAAAAGCATAAGCTATAAATGAAAAGAACATCAATCAACTAGATGGGATCAAAATTAAAAACTTTTGCTTTTCAAAAGATACTATTAAGAGAATTAAGGCACGCCTTAGCCTGTTGGAAGATACTTCCAAAATATTTATCTGACAAATGACTTGTATCTAGTTGTATATGGTTTTGGGGTGGGGTTTGGGGAGCAGAGTGAGAGGTATGAGAGGGAGGAGTGACAAAAGGTCATAAGGAAACTTTTTTGGGTGATGGATATTTTCATTATATTTTACTTTTATTAAAAAAAATGTAGGCTACCTTGGTAGTTTATGAAAGAAATCAATAGTATTAAAAATTGGATGTAAAGAATGGATACCATCAGATACCCATGGATGAAGAGAATGGGAAAACGCTCATTAAGATCAATTGAACAGGATGCCTCAGGGCATTACCAGGGCCCCAACCCAGGGAGGGAGGGAGGGAGGGAGGAAGGAAGGAATTATAATACTTAAATTATACTTACAAATTATTTTTCCTGAAATAAGAGATTTGAAACTATTTTGAAAGATCATGTAGTAACCAGAAAAACTGACCCAAAATGATGGACTCCAAGATATATCTTAATAAAATTATTTTAAACTTTTAAAATTCAGGGGATATTGCAGACATATGCCAAAGATTATCCCTCCATATGCCAAGCTTTTCATTAACTTGACTAAAGGTTACAAGTATAGTACTAGGATCTTCTCCTGAGTGGACACAGGCCCAGCTGCCTTTTAACCAAGAGAGGTTGGGTCTGTCTGTGAGGAGGCACTGAAAACATTACTGGGCTGATCAGTGCCCCTCAGCTGGCTTTCTAGATGACAAAAATTCTTTTTAATTCACATAGTCTACCAGTCTGTGGGACTTGAAAACAGCCAAGGGAACTCTAGGGAGATAAAAAATGGTCTTGTCTTGACATAGCTTATCAAAGAGCAAAACTCTGGGCTCTATTCATAAAGTATAGTACTCCACCAATTTAGTTATCATAAGTAAAGTTAAGGAACGTGCCTATGAAGTACCATTTCAAGTGAAGACCAGCTATAACTTCGCATATATACTCATCAGTGAGTACAGATTTTAAAAATAGGATGCCAGACGGCATCTTTTCCTGAATTTATTAACAGTGGTGTTGCAAGTGCTCTTTTGTGAGCCCAGCGCTACATCACCAAGGACATACTTAGCAAGGAAGTGAGGGTAATATTTTTCTGTTTAATGTTTCATAATTTTGGCCTTTTAAAATGTCTGACTTGAAGAAAATAAATCAGTCATATTCAAGATTAATCTATACAACATGTTTTACAGTATTTTTAAGTTTGTATTTTCAAATTTGGCAAAAATTGTATATTGTATATATTTACAGTGTACAACATGATGTGCATGTGTGTGTGTGTGTATATATATATATATATATATACACACACACACACATTGTGGAATGGCTATGCAAGTTAATTAATGGGTGAATTACCTCACATATTTACCTTTTGTTTTGGTGAAAACACTTAAAATCTACTCTCTCAGCAATTTTCAAGTATACAATGATTTGCTCCAGACGACCACCAGAGTACTCCAGACGACCACCAGAGTAAGTGCCAGAGAATAGGCAAGTAAGCAGGGTAAAAGAAAACTTTATTAATTTGCCAATGTGAAGGAGGGGCGAGGTTCACCGGTCTCCGGCGGTGGAGGCCAACAAAGTCGCTCCAGCGTTCTCGGGCGAGGTTCCTAGGTCCGCACAAGAGCAGGGGCCAAGGAAGTTCGTGCGGCGAGCCGGGAGCAGCTTTTATGTCCTGGGCCCGGGAGTGGGAGGGCAGTGGGCGGGACATAGGCGGGTCAGGGGCGGGGCGGTAGGCGCAGCTAGGTAGGTTTCGATTTTCTCCGTCAGACCTCAGACTGCGCCTGCGCAGTCGACCTGTGTCTTTCCCGGGCGCGGGAAAGTTGACAATGAAGAACCCGGAAATGCGCCATTTTAGTCCCTTTGTTCTTTTGTTCCCTCCCTCCCTCCGTCCAGACATACAATATATCATTATTAACTATATTCACCATGATGTTGAATAGATCTCTTGAACTTATTCCTCCTGCCTGACTGAAATTTTTTGCTCTTTGACCAACATCTCCTCAATTCCCCCCACTCTCCAGCCTCTAGTAACTACCATTTTACTGTTCAACTTTTCTAGATTCCATGTTATATGTTCATTATCTTGATTGTGGCATGGTTTCCAGAACAAAGGTCAGACTTACCAAATTTCACATCTTAAATACATGTAGTTTATTTATTTAGTTATTTACTTATTTATTTATTTAAGACAGGGTCTCACTCTGTTGCCCAAGCTGGGGTGCAGTGGTGTGTTCATGGCTCTCACTGCAGCCTCCATCTTCTGGGCTCAAGTGATCCTCCCACCTCAGCCTCCCGAGTAGCTGGGACTACAGGTGCGCACCACCACACCTGGCTGACTTTTTGCATTTTTTAGTAGAGATGAGGTCTCCCTATGTTGCCCAGGCTGGACTGGGCCTCCTAGCCTCAAGTGATCCTCCTACCTCAACTTCCCAAAGTGCTGGGATTACAGGTCGTGGCTCACCAGGCCTGGCCCAAATATGTGTAGTTTAAAAAAAAAGTCAATTATATCTTAAAGCTGTTTTTAAAACGTCAAGTTTTTTTGTTTATTTTATTTTTTGTTTGTTTTGTTTTTGAGACGGAATCTCGCTCTGTCACCCAGGCTGGAGTGCAGTGGCGTGATCTCGGCTCACTGCAAGCTCCGTCTCCCAGGTTCACGCCATTCTCCTGTCTCAGCCTCCCGAGTAACTGGGACTACAGGTGCCTGCCACCACATCCAGCTAATCTTTTGTATTTTTTTTTTTTTTTTTCAGTAGAGATGGGGTTTCACCGTGTTAGCCAGGATGACCACGATCTCCTGATCTCGTGATCCGCTCACCTTGGCCTCCCAAAGTGCTGAGATTACAGGCGTGAGCCACGTGCCTGGCCTAAAAGTCAAGTTTTAATAGGGCACACCCTTGACTATAAACTTCTACTTCTTCCTTCCTCTTTGCCCATCCCTCAGTCCTGCTGCACCCAGTGGTCTAGCTACCTCTTTACAAGATTACCCGAAGTCGGCCAGGCGCGGTGGCTCAAGCCTGTAATCCCAGCACTTTGGGAGGCCGAGACGGGTGGATCACAAGGTGAGGA